>NC_056726.1:1114126143-1114391143 GCF_019279795.1 Protopterus annectens
AAGGTAGTCTCTATGACCTACTGCATATGCTAATGAGTTGGAACATCCTATGCTAATTAACCATGTGCTGTCCCCTGGAAATGACTGCTGTAAGACATTTATGCAGCCAAGAAATTCAGGGAATCACTCAACTGTGTAAGCTAAACTGACCACCCATGCTAATTAAGATAGCCAAAAGCTCATTTTCACCCAATCATGTAAGAGGGATACTGGCTTTATGTACCCTTGAAGCTCAAGAACAGTTCTTAAGCAGAGATTCAACTCTGTGTGCCACCATGAGATACCAGGGATATGTCTTATATATTGCCTTAAATGTTTGAAAATAAACAAAAAATAAGCTACAGTAAAAGAGAACAGATTCAAACTCTGTACCCGTGACACAGCAAACAGGGGTCTTAACTTTGCTGAATGACAAGCTAGTATAGCTCATTATTTTTTACATAACCAGAAATATGAAAGTTTAATATTTGCCAATATTCACTGACTGCTATGGTGCATGGGTTATGAAGGACAGACAGGGCACATATGAGGCAACAGCAGGAGCTGTTTGTAAAATTAGGGACTGCTGAAAAGGAGGTGTCTTTGTGTGGGCGGGCACGTTGCGACAAAGCTAGGAGGATTAAGGAGTTGTTAACAAGTTGTTTCCTGTTGCTAAGAGAGTTTGTATTGTTGAAGTCCAGAAATGTATCTGCAGTCTCCTAGGAGAATGGCATTGACTTCATGCATATGGTCTCCATCCCAGTTAGTTAGGAGGCATGGATAGTAGAAGACACAGGATGGAGTCCTATATCTAGTTAAGACATAATAGGGGGTTTATTAATAGTAAGTTGGATGTAGAGGAGTTACACATCATTATCTTGTCTAACACATCTGGAGGTAATATATTTTTTAAGACTATAAATACCATTGCATATAGTGTGCCTTCATGTAATGCAGTGGGTCTGAAAATGTGGCAGGCATTGAAACCCTGTACTGATCCAGTGCTCTCATTGGTCTTGAGCTCTCTCCAGGTAGGTACAACTAAAGTCATTTACACCCACATGCAATGTGATTGTGTTATATGTGTACTTGTGGTGCAGGCACTTGAATTTATGTGTGCTGTTGTAAATCCCTGCACCTGATAGGCCACTGACTGACTGTGACCCTGTTCTTGTACAGCTTCGTGAGTTGTACATCAGTGTGTCTCACTATGGAGTCACTTATGACTAGCATATTGGACTGAGTTGAGGTTTGCTTGATCTGCTTTTGACTTGAAACAACATGGCTCTTGGATGCATGTTTCATGGTGGGTGTTGCCTGTGTTGTATGTTTGTAAGTCTGCTGTGGATACTTGTTTCTCAGGTTATATTTTGGGGTCCTTTGTGGTTTAGCATATGTAGGTCTTTGCAATGGGTCTGAACTGTGTAGGTGTGCATGTGTTTGTGCACGTGAGTGAGAGTTCATGCAGTGTAGTGTGACACTGACAACCTGCTTGTTATTTGCAGTGATTTCATTTAAGAGTTTTGCCTACAATAGCATTATATAACTATATCTCTCACTTACTGTGTCAGTTTGTTTAAGTAAAAAGTGGTTGTCAGTGAATATAAGACAATTGCTACTTTATCTCTGGATGCCCATTTCATCCAAATCAGCTACAGAGATAGTTGGAAAGCACAAAAGAATGGTTACAGATGCTTACTAATGAATGGTAAAGGGGAGCTGGCACCCATGAGATTTGGAGTAATTTCCTGAAGTGCTATCTGTGTAAAGCTACAGTCTGAGTCTAAACATAAAGATCAAGGTGCCTCTTACTGCAAACCACAGCCTCTTCATGTAACTCCTGGGGGAAGCATTTTGGCTCATAGTTAAGGTGTTGGTTTGGGGTATGTTGGTAAGTGTGGATGGATAAAATGTATTTGTTTCTGCTGTGCAGTACTGAGCTCTATGAAACTTTTTAATACTTAGCCAGAGCTATCCAAATGGTGAAGAAAAGCAAAACCAGATGCCTAATATGAATACTACTGTTAAATTCCCAAATGTGTAAACCATTTATATGACCAGGCAGATCTATGGACTAAAAGGATTTAAAAGGCTGGAAATGTTTAATTCATTGAACTTTTGCAATATCGTGTTCAGTTTGATTCTGATGTAAATATCCCATGACATGTTTAGTATGCAGCATTATGTTATTTTTCAGGGATTAGTGCCACTATTATATAAGTATAGTATACATATATTTTCAAAGTGCATCTTACATTCATAGGTTTACATTAGGCTATTAATCTTTTTAATCTTTGGATTATTACAAGCCTAGCCAATAGTCAGAGGTCAGAATCATACTCTGTACCTTGTATCTGAGAGCTAGGTAGCTTAGTTATTATGCACCCTCACTGTACTACTCCTACCTGACAAATCCCTTCACTTACATCACTCCTACCCTGCACCACAGCTTTTGTTCCGTTCCCCAAATCTCCCATTTATCCTTTTCTCCAGTGCCATCACTGGTAACTGTATAATTTTGTTTTTCACTCATTCTTTTCCTTCTGCCTACTTTAATTTCTGATTGCAGAAACTCAATCATAATCCTGATTTTCTTTTTTAAACATGTGAGCAGGCTATTTGCTCTGAAATGTTTCTGTCACCTATGTTTGACTTTAATACCTGCTCCATATGAAATTCCCACCTCATAATCCCGCTAACTGACTGGCCTGGGTCTTGCAGTCCCTAGAAATGGTGAAGTGTGTGTGTGTGTGTGTGTGTGTGTGTGTGTGTGTGTGTGTGTGTGTGTGTGTGTGTGTGTGTGTGTGTGTGTGTGTGTGTGTGTGTGTAGGTTCAGATCACACCACATATTTTCTTAACATCCCTCCTCCATGTTATTTGCCAGCATTACCTGCATTCCCTGGTGATATTTGTCTTTCGATAAACCTTATCTCTAGCTGAATCAAAAGTTATATTAGCATCCTTAACAAATAATTTGGTCATTCTACCATTCCTTTGCTAATTTCTTCCCACTTAAAAATGCAGAATTCCTGCTTTTTTTTATGCTCCCACATTACCTAATTTGTTTTTGCATGTCATTTATAACCTTTTCCTAACTTAAGGTCAGATTCTCCCATTTGAAATTGCAAGGATAGTGGCTTATTCCTATTCCTCAGTTTCAGTTTTTTCTCCTTTAGACATTTGACTTCCTCTTCAGTACTTATTTCCTTTTAGAAAACCTTTTCTAGTTTAATATGACATGAATAATATTCCATGAGATTTTCTTCTATCCTCCCCATGATCTCCTTCCACCATTCTTCGTTTGTGTGTGTATGCATGTATGTAAATGTATGTGTGTATATATTTTATACATATATATATATCTATATATATATATATATATATATATATATATATATATATATATATATATATATATATCTATATATATATATATGTGTGTGTGTGTGTGTGTGTGTGTGCCCCGTAGTTTCCCCCCCTTACCTTTACCTACAAACATACAATCACAAGCAGGGCACTTTGTAATAAAGCTACTCTTTTCTTTGTCTTTAGACTATGTTCTTCCCTCTCACCCAGTGGTAAGTAAGGAGTCTAGAAAACTGTAGCTGGCCCCCACATGTGCTTGCTCATTTATCTAGTTTCACTAACCAGAATTAGAATCCCTACTACCCTTTTATGGACTCATTTGGTTGGAACTTCAAACTATTAGAAAGGAAGCTGAAAAGATAAAACTCTTTGCAGTTGAGATGGAAAACAAAATGAAAGTGATAGCATCTACCCTGAGAAGGCATGATAAGAAGATAGGCAAGGGTCAAATGACAAATTAACCACCGTAACAGGAACAGGCAAGCAAAATCTGAGGGTAATGCTACTTAATGCTAGAAGTCTACATCTCAAAATGCACTCCCTCGAGGCACTGCTTAAAATGGAGAACATTCATATCTGTGTAGTGACTGAGACCTGGTTTAAGGCTCCAGAGAGCACCCCTGCATTACCAGCATATAACTCATACCACACTTTTCAGCCACCTAACCTGGACCGGAATACCAAAGGCGGAGGCGTGTCCATATTCATTAAGGATATCCACATCTCCAGGCTAGTTGCTCAGCATAATGCATCCAAGGTTATCCAAGTGCAACTAACCCTGGGCAAAACTGCAATCCAAATTGTAGCTTGCTACAGATCCCCAACCATGCCTCAGGATTCCCACTCCTCTTTTCTTGATATACTGGAAAATATTAGGGTTCAACCAAACACCCTAATAATGGGTGATTTCAACTACCCACCATTAACTGGGAAAAATACTCATGTGCCAACTCCTTTGCTCAACGCTTTCTGGAATTCATAAATTCTAATGCCCTGGATCAACTTATCCACACCCCAAAAAGGGGCAACAATATTCTAGACCTAGTCAGTGACTGGTGTTCCCCACCTGAAGTCATCTCCTCATTGTTCAGCTCCGACCATAAGCTAATGACCCTACATAGCCATATCCCGCCCTCACCCCCCATTAAGGAAATCACAGTAAAAAATTTCTCCAAAGCCTGCTTCTCATGCTTCTTAAGACAGAAGTGCTGAACTTCATGACACCCATGCAGATAGACAATACAGTTACGACTGCTGAATCCTACACAGATGCACTCTATAAGCACTTACATGAGTGCATGGATCGTGCTATCCCATATAAAACCAAGATGCTATCCTCCAAAGAAAGGAAGCCAATCTGGTGGTCCCCTGCCATAAACAAACTCTACAACAGAAGGAAGAAACTGTTGCAAAAGAGAGTAAAATCTCATGAGTGGAGGAATTCCCTGGTCAGTCTCAGTAAGAAGCTGAGATCCCTTATAAGATCCTCCAAGCTAG
The DNA here is from genome assembly GCF_019279795.1 of Protopterus annectens. Lineage (NCBI taxonomy): Eukaryota > Metazoa > Chordata > Ceratodontiformes > Protopteridae > Protopterus > Protopterus annectens. The sequence continues at coordinate 1,114,130,986 of NC_056726.1, forward strand.
CTATGAAAACAAAATTGCCACTGATTCTAGGGTCACCCACAAAGCATTCTATATCTATGTCAAGAATCTCAATGGCAACACCCAGATCTGCTCTGAGTTACAGCACAACAGCATGAAACTTACAGAACCAAATGATATTGTCAACATCCTGGCAGATAGGTTCAGTGCTAACTTTACCCCCTTCTCACCCCCTAAAGGGCCCATATCTATACAGGAAGAATACAGAGTCCCTGTAATCACAACTACACAGGTAAAAGCTGCACTCTCTAAAGAGAAGAACACAGCATCCATGGGACCGGACAACATCCCAGGCTGTGTTTTACATGAACTTCAGAATGAACTGGCTCCCCACCTAAGCACCATGTTCAATCATAGTCTCACATCAGGCTTTGTGCCCATTGAATGGTGCACACCAACAGTTATCCCACTCCAGAAAGGGGGAGCCACCTCTGATCCTGGAAACTATCGTCCTATTAGCTTGATGAGCCTGGCCTGTAAGGCCATGGAACGTATCATCATGGAACTCATAAACAAAGACACTGGTAACCTCCAGTCTCCAGTTCGGGTTTGTGAAAGGCAGATCATGCCTCCTGAACCTGATCGACTTCTTTGAGGCAGTCACCAAAGCTGTAGACGAGGGTAAGTTAGTTCACACAGCCTATTTTGACCTCGCCCATGCTTTTGACACCATCCCCCATTCTGGAATTATAGCTAAACTCACTAAACTAGGTATAAATCCCTACATCACAAGATGGGTTGCCAATTGGCTCACTGACAGAACCAACGCTGTAAAATCTGCAGCCTCCAAGTCTGACTTCAAACCAGTGACAAGTGGAGTACGACAGGGTTCAGTCCTGGGACCTCTCCTGTTTGGTATCTACTTCTCTGAAGTATAGGCTAACACAGAAGGCCTTTGGCTAATGACGTTTACAGATGACTGCAAACTAGGAACCAAAGTTGAGTTCCCAAATGATGTGGACATCCTACAGAAGGTCATCACTGAAACAGATGCCTGGTGTGAGAGCCATGGCCTCAAGCTCAATGCCAAAAAGTGCATTGTCATCCCCTTTGGTAAAAACTCTGTACCCATGAACTACCACATAAGCGGCAGTCTACTTAACACCAAATGTGTGATAAGAGACCTAGGGACCCAAATGGACAGTAGTCTCTCCTTTGATAATCACATCGTCACACTAGTCAGAAAATCCTTCTATGTGGCACACCTCATCACAAAAGCGTTCTCATCTAGGAAAAAAGAGGTCATTGTTTCTCTCTACTCGACACTCATTAGACCCACTATAGAGTACAACGCCCCCTTTGGAATGTACCTCACAAGTCATCTGCAGCAGCTGGAAAGGCCATAGAAGTACCTCACAAAGAGGATTACTGGCCTCAAACAGATGCCCTACACTGACCAACTCAAAAAACTCCAGCTTTACTCCGTAGCATATGACCTACTCTAAGGTGATCTCTGCCTAACATATAAATTTATGTCAAACCCAGAGCTGTTGGACATGCTACACCTAAAGAACTCCCAATCCCTCCAAGCTACACACTCTAGGGATCTAAACCTTGTCACCACAATAAACAGGACATGCTGGAGGGATAGAGTCCTGTCCCAGAGACTTCCCATACTCTGGAACAAGCTACCCATCTATGTCAAGCAAAGTTCCTCATAAACACTCTTCAAGAAAAATCTTGATAAGTGGATGGGAAATAGGAAATACACCCTGGGGATCACTTCTGTGGCTCTTCTCGACAGGGGCACAGGAAAATAACTTTCTTGGGTGGCATAAGCTGAGGAACCTTGTTGGCTAGGCTTACTATAGGCCCTTGGGCCAATAGCCTAGTACCTAACTATGAACCTATTAACCTATGTGAAACATGCTCTAAAGCCTATACAGGCTAAGCTACAGGATTTCTGGGGATGAGCACAGTGGTAAACTTTAGAATGTTCAGTCCTGCAGATTGTGCTAAATAACTGGAACCAGTTTCTGTCAGTGAGATATGGCTAGATGATCTGTTACTTACCTTATTTAGATTCAGTGATAGACTGGGTCCAAAGAACTGGTAGTATTTATAATGCATACCAAAAACTTAGACCTTTAATTGCTAAATATTATAGTTATAGAACCAAAGGGTGGAGAGTGACAGATGCTGCTTTCAAAAAAATTAAAGTTTGTTTTAACCAGGGTGGAGATTTGAGTGGTAGAAAAGTTCACACAGCCTGTATGTCAAAGAAATGTACAATTGTTTCCAGTAGTGCAGAACATGAAAAGGGAGAGTGTCATAGTATTATAACACATCAGCCTCAATTTAGATTCATTTAAAAGGTGCAGCTGTACTTTTGTAAGCATTTACAAGGGGTAAACAACTGCTACACTAATGATTATTCACCAAGGGATTGTTAAGACTAACCTCTAACAATATGGGATAGTTAATTTGAACACAAAAAGGGAGAAGACTAGGCTTAAAATTGTCCACAAGAGTAAGTAGCCTAGTATTTACCTTTGACCGTAAAAATGGAACAGTGTGAAGCTCTCATATGGTTACACATTACATACATGGATAAACAGGAAGGTGAGAATGATTCAAACACAGGAAATCTGCAGCTTAGACAGTGATTTTGAGCTGGGATGTCAAGCTAGCAATATGAATTTACTATACAAAGGTAACAACCAACATGTATGTGAACTGGTTTCCCAGACAGAGCCATACTGAAGGAGGAGAAACTGTTTAAGAAGTAAACCGGTAAACTTAGATGAGCTACATGAAATTCTGCATAGAGGATACAATATGACTGCCCAGGAGCATGATCCAGCAAGTATTGGAGCTATAAGTCAAACCAGTCTAAGCAAAGGATGAAGCAGTAAATGGGTGAAGTGACTTCTTGGCACAAATAGGTGGAGGTCTTACTATGACCCATAGATGGAGGAAGGGCAAACTGAAATAATCTGATTTTTTTGTACAGGTAGTATCACTGCTATATTAGCTCTGGAACGCTGATCATCTTTATGATTAAAATACCTCCAAGAATACAGGCTAGGTGTGACCTATGAGGTCCAAGCCAAAAAGGTGTTCTATTTACCACTCAAGAGTGAAAATCCTAATTTACTTTTTGGAAGTGCAAATAATCTTGGATTTATTTTTGGACTATTGAAATTCCATAGTATGTTTTGATATGAAGTTTTGCATCCAGTATATAGTGTATGGTTACTGGTTTTATATTGTATATGTTCTGTGAAAGCACGACTACAGCTATATCTTTTTTGTGTTACATGTGAGCCCTTAAATTAATTTATATGCATTAGTTAGAAAAAAAAATATTTATCATACCCATGGTGTATATATGGTGCTCATTTGACCCAATATTAAAGCTGGGGTATTTGTACCTGATGCTGGCTATGCTAATGTAGGTTATATATATATGTCTTTATATTTCTGTGAAGAGGTTATATGACTGAGGTTAATTTATTTTGTATCTGCAAGCAGAAAAGAATAGTAAACAGGAACAGTTTGCGTCACCCTTGGATGAGATGATGGACAATGAAACATGCTTTGCAAAAGAAGGCCTACACTTCTCATTCAAGGGTTTCTGCATACTGAACAAGCCTTTTCAACCTCTGTTATGCCCTTTTAGGCAAAGTTCTTCTAATGAACATCCCACTATCACAAACAAATTGAATCCCAAACTGTACAATACCAGTATGGCTGATTTTAATTCCAGGAGTATTAACAATAAACTGTCTGATTTGTAAACACTTCTGCATCTGGACTCTGTCCATGTTTGTGTTAATACCAAGATATGGTACAAATATAAAGCAATCACTTCCTTCTGTGTCTGGACTTGTGCCTAAAATGTCTTTAACCCCCTGCTAATTGTGGGAAAATCTTGATGTTCATTGGTGACAGCATCCCTTCAAAAGTGATACCAATCCCCCCACATGAGCTCATAGAACTTCAACTCACCTTAGGAAAGTCAGACTTAATATTTATAGCTTGTTTTTGATCCCATCCATGGCCCCACATGATCATGGAAACTTCATGTTTTTCTCTAAAAATATCTTTATAAACAATGATTCATTAATCTCTGGCAAGTTTAACTGTCCCTTCGTAGACTGGAGCACCTACACTGCCAATGTAGAGTATGCCTGTTATTTCTTGGACTGAGTTATCAAAACTCAGTAGAGTACCTTGTCTTTAGTCCCACTAGGGTGCAACATTATTGACTTTGTTCACACAGGGACTTAGCTCCAGCCTGTTCCCTCCGCCAGTTATCCCCTCATTGGTAAAGTAAGACCACATACTGGTTACGTTTACTCTCAAGACATCAACTCCTGTAGTAAGCAACACTCTCTTTAGAGACTTCACAAAGGCAAACATTTTACAGTTGCATAACAAAATTTCTAAATTTATCCACTAAAACTCCAGAGCTGACCTGACACATGCAGCCACCTTCACTAGGGATCTTTATGCCCATTTAGATAAATGCATTGACCTTGTTGTTCCTAATATAACCATCTATAGCTGCAAACTGGAAAACAAACCACTCAGGTAATTTGCTGATATAAAAAGCTTTATAACCGAAGAAAGAAACTGCTCAAATTGACATGTAGGGTCAGAATCCCTCTGCATAAAAATAATATTAAAAAAGCTCACTAACAAACTGACGATAATGAGAGAGACAAGCAAAGCATTCCATAAACTCAGGCTAGCAAATGAAGATAACAAGTCCTTCCTCGCTTATATTCGAAAATGAAAACAAAAATTTCATGACACCAATTTAAACTTTTCCATAATGGTGCCTCATGCACTCAAACCAAAAATGCATTCCTAACATGTTGGCAAATAAGTTTGTGACCACCCTCTCCCCTCAAGGTATCATCCAATTCCAGTCACTCCCCTCTCCACCCAACTATCACAAAGTATCATGTCCTGAAGGTACTCTCAAACATGAAAAACACTGCTTCCTTGGGCATGGACAGTATACCAAGATGCCTAATAAAGGACATCAAACAAGACTTTACTGATCCCCTCCTTAAACTGTTTAACTTGAAATTATCTACAGGCCATGTCCCTTCCTGGTACATGGCATATCCCTAAATCCTGGTTCACTGTAGTACTGATGCACCTCCATATGGGTAGACACACTTTTAATATGTGATATTGCACACCAATTACCCTTACAAGTTTTATCTGTAAACCATGAAGCCCATCATTACCAAACTCATAAATCATGACATCAAATATGTGATTAGGCTTAACTCACAGCAATTCTGCTTTGTAAAGGGTAGGCCATGTCTACTAAATATTGCAAACTTCTTTAAAAGTCACATAGACAGTGAACAAGGGATAGAGTTTTCATGCTGCATATCTTGATTTGACTGAAGCATTTGACACTAGGCCATATGACAGAATCATAAATAAATTTATGACATTCATCACTTATCCCTATGTGGTAAGATGGATCACAAACTGACTCAATGACAGATTACATGCTGTCAGAGTTGGTGACACCTCCTTGGGCACTTAGTGACCAGTGCTGTCCCCAGGTATCTGAGGTGGTCATCTGGTCAAATTGCCTTGTATCTGAAATGACTCTGTGATACTTTGAGTATACCTTAAGGTAAGTTGAAGGGCAGTGTTAAAAAAAACATGCTGAATAGATGGTTTTAGTACAAAACAAATCATCTGTGAGGACCTAATTATATTAGTAGGTGCAGCACATGCATTTAAGTTTGAAGCTCTTTTTACCTTTTAACCAGCATTATGTTTTTAGTAGTGGCACTGATTTTTAAGTGTGTTGATGCTGGGTTCCATGTGGGATGGTGGAAGCAGAAGTATAAGACCCCACAAAGGCACACATGGATGGCACAGTGGTAGTGTTGTCACCTCACAACAAGAGGTTCTCTTGTTCAATTCTCAGCAAGGGAGCCGTCTGTGTGGAGTCTGCATGTTCTCCCTGTGTTTATGTGGGTTTTCTCCCATGTTACAAAGATATACATCCAGGCCTCTGCTGAAATTTGGCTTTATTCCAAGTCAGACTTTCCCAGTAAACATATGTTAAATAAATAAAAAAGACACATGCTAAAGTACTGATCACTTAAAAAAATGTTACAAATACAAATGTAAGCTGCATATAAAACAACATTTTTCTGAACTTAAGCACTTTTTTTAGTTGTAATTTAGATAGTATGTACGTCCAAGAAGAGGTACATGAGGAGAGATTTTGATCTGAATCATGAAGGCAGGCAAATCTTATTTAATTTTAGTCTGTTAATACCAGTATTAGGAAAGAAGAAATTAGGAGGCAAAACTACCCAAGCAAAAAAATAGCTCACTACCATATAAACAGTTTTTTTATGACACGGTTGTCAAGTTAAATTAGTGTGTTAAAGTTAGCAACAGTTAGCTGTCAGCAGCTGATGCCATATTGGTTCAGAAATGGAATTTAATAAAATCTGTTAAATATTTCCTGTTATTTAAATTAAGAGTAATGAACATAAACAATGAGAAAAAACAGTTTATTAAGCTCTCTGACTTCAGCATTTCAAGTGAGAATATGCAAAACTTGTTGGGTCTATTTTTTGCATGTACCAGGTTTTTGTGGAGTAGGGCCTGCTGGTCTGGCATGATACCTGGTCTGCAAGATTAAAAAAAATATGATTGTAGAGCACTTGAGGCCAAACATGTAAAAGTTATGAAAATTATCAAAAAAATCTACATCAGGTTCCTTTGTGCACCAATGTAACAAGAATGTTATAGCCTTTTTATAATGCTTCACAATGGTGCCAGTTCTACAGAGGGTGACAATTCCAAAAGGTCAACAAAATGGATTATGCCAGCTAGACACCCATTAGTGTATCATACATACTGCACACTACACAAATAGACCTTTTTACACTGAGGCACTTAAAAGAAACCTCTTCCTACTACAAACACTTCCTAAGCTGTCAAACCACAGTACCTATTCTCAGCAACCACTAAAGCACACACCAAAAGCAACACCTAATACCACAAATAAACCTACACCCTATGATTCCTCAAGAGCAAAACCTATAAGTCATGCAAACACTTTACCTGGTACTATTGCCCTAGGCGATTCTATTGCATGACACACAGATGCCCCTCTCACCAGAATAGACCAGGTGAAGATGATGGTTAGTTCCCTATCTGGAGCAGGGATAACACATCACTTAAGTTACTGCACCACAGGTTCGATATGATTCTATCTTAGTCCATGTGGGTGTAAATGACCTGAGACATACCTCACATGACTATATGGAAAGACACATTATGGATCTCTCTGAATATGCGTCATTGACAGGTACACGCCTTGCACTGAGCAGCACTCTACCTTCACCAAGGAAAATGTTACAGTATGAAGAAAAAATTATTGATTTTAATTACTGGCTTAGTTTCTGGTGTCACTCCTGGGAAATCCAATATCTATCAGCAAAGGATGATATGGTTCACAGACCACATTGCTTTTCCAAAGATGGTCTACATCTGTTGCCCTGGGTGTTCAGATATTGCCTAAATCTTTATCCACCTCTTACAGTCTTTTTTAGAACTACCGACATAGCAAAAAAAAAATGCAAGTTCTCCTCACACTGGTGAATGTAGACATCTGTGCTGTTGACTAGACTCAGTTTAAAGCCACAGAAAGTACTCTGGCAGTGGAAGGCTACAGTGCCTATCACACATCTAGACCAACAGCAGCACAGACTGGGCTAGTCATTTATTTATTTTACATTTGTTAATTGGGATAGTCCAACTGGATACATGTCCATTTTCAGTGAAGGCCCAGGGAGAAAAGCTCCAATGAGACAAATTTACAAGACATAAAGACAATTCTTAGAGGTATCATGGAGGTATCTTCATCCACATTAACAACAAATACAACTCCAGGTTGGTTAAACAGGATGATGCGCTGGAGTTTGTCCATGTGCAAATCTCCAAAGACAAAATTCCTTATTATGTCCTGCCCATCTACAGGTCATCCACTATGATCCATGAAGTTCACAGCTCTTACCTACTCCTGCTCCTACTAGAGGTGCTCACTATCCAACCAAATACCATATTTATTGGAGACGTTAACTACCCCACTATAGACTGAGAAGCATACACCGACTTTATCTTACAGACACAACATTTTCTGGTCTTCATCAACACAAATATCCTACATTAGATAGTGTGCATTTCATCCACAGGATCAAACATATTAGTCCTAGTACTCACCAACATGGGAGAGTATTGCACTCTCCAGTGTCACATTGTAACAAAGCTTTCTCCCTTGAAATAAAAATCAACCCAGAAAACCTTACTAAAATGTACCAGTCAGGGACTATTCTAAAGCAAACTGCATCCTATTACATGACAGTTTGTTAAAATTACCCCAAATCCCAAGAACTCATCTACCTATGTAGATTTATTAACAGAAACCCTGTACAAACATGCAAATGGCTGCATTGAGGCTGCCATACCATACCCACCAGAAGTAAGTCCAGGTTTAACACCAAAAACAAACCCCACTAGTGGTACCCTTACCTTAACAGATTATATAACAAAAGCAAAGAGTTGTGGCCAAAATCAGAAAGACTAACTCTCATAGAGACAAGAACTCTCTGATTCAATTAAACAAGAAACCTAGGTTCATAGGTAGGTACTAGGCTATTGGCCCTAGGGCCTATATAAGCCTAGCCAAACGGTACCCTGGCTTTCGCCACCCAAGAAAATTATTTTTCTGTGCCCCTGTCAAGCAGAGCCACAAAAGTGATCCCCGGTGTGAATTTCCTATCTCCCATCCAATCATCAAGATTTTTTCTTGAAGAGTGCTAATGAGGAGCTTTGTTTGATATAGATAGGTAGTTTGTTCCAGAGTATGGGAAGTCTCTGAGATAGGAATCTATCCCTCCGGCATGTTCAGTTTATTGTGGTGACAAGGTTTAGGTCCCTAGAGCATGTAGCTCGGAACGATTGGGATTTCTTTACGTGGAGCATGTTCAACAGCTCTGGGTTTGACATAGCTTTATATATTAGGCAGAGATCACCTCTGAGTAGGCGACATGTGACAGAGTAAAATTGGAGTTTTTTGAGACAGTTTGCATAGGGCATCTGTTTGAGGCCGGTAATCCTCTTCGTGAGGTATTTCTGTGGCCTTTCCAGTTGTTGTAGATGTCTTGTGAGGTACATACCAAAAGGGGTGTTGTACCCTATTATGGGTCTAATGAGTAATGAGCAGAGGGGAACAATGACCTTTTTTTTCCTGGATGAGAAACCTTTTGTGATGAGGTGTACCACTTAGAAGGATTTCCTGACTACTGTGGTGATGTGGTTATCAAAGGAGAGACTACTGTCTACATGTGTCCCAAGGTCTCTTATCACACTTTCAGTATTAAGTAGACTCCCGCTTATGTGGTAGTTCATGGGTACAGAGTTTTTATTTTTATCAAAAGGGATGACAATGCACTTTTGGCATTGAGCTTGAGGCTATGGCTTTGACACCAGGCATCTGTCTCAGTGAGGCTTTTGTGTAGGATGTCCACATTGTTAGGAGATTTGATTATGGCTCCTGGTTTGCAGTCATCTGTGAACTTTGTTAGCCAAAGACCTTCTGTATTAGCCTGTACTTCAGAGAAGTAGATACCAAACAGGAGAGGACCTAGGAATGAAACCTGTGGTACTCCAATTGTCAATGGTCTGAAGTTGGATTTAGAGTCTGCTACTTTCACAGTGTGGGTTAGGTCAGTGAGCCAGTTGGCAAGCCATCTTGTGACATAGGGATTTATACCTAGTTTAGTGAGTTTGTCTATAATTCCAGAGTGGGAGATGGTGTTGAAAGCCTTGGCGAGATCTAGATAGGCTGTGTGTACCACCTTACCCTCATCTACAGCTTTGGTGACCGCTTCAAAGAAGTCTATCAGGTTTAGGATACATGATCTTCCTTTTACAAACCTGAATTGGGTAGGGTCCAGAGTTTGGAGATTACCAATGTCATTGTTTATAAGTTCCATGATGATACGCTCCATAGCCTTGCAGACCAGCCTTGTCAAGCTAATGGGGTGGTAGTTTCCGGGGTCTGTGGTGGTTCCCCCTTTGTGGAGTGGGATAACTGTTGCTGTGCACCATTCAGTGGGCATAAAGCCTGAGGTGAGGCTATGATTGAACATGGTACTTAGGAGGGGTGCCAGTTCATTCTGTAGTTCATGTAGAACACAGCCTGCTATGTTGTCCGGTCCCATGGATGCTGTGTTCTTGGCTTTGGAGGGTGTGTTTTTACCTGTGCAGCTGTGATTACAGGTACTTTGCATTCGTCCGGTATAGAGATGGGCCCTTTAGGGGATGAGAAAGGGGTAAAGTTAGCACTGAACCTATCTGCCATGATGTTGGCAATATCAGTTGGTTCTGTATATTTAGTGCCATTGTGCTGTAACTCAGAGCAGATCTGAGTGTTGCCATTGAGATTCTTGACATAGCTATAGAATGCTTTGTGGTTGTCTTTAGAATCAGTGGTGATTTTGTTTTCGTAATTAGTTTGGAGGATTTTATGAGGGATCTGAACTTCTTACTGAGGCTGACCACGGAGTTCCTCCAATCATGGGATTTTACTCTTTTTTGCAACAGTTTCTTTCTTCTGTTGTAGAGTTTGTTTATAGCAGGGGACCACCAGATTGGCTTCCTTTTTTGGAGGATAGCATCTTGGTTCTGTTAGGGATTGCACGATTCTTGCACTCATGTAAGTGCTTATAAAGTGCAACTGTATAGGATTCAGCAGTCATATCTCTATTGTCCATCAGCATGGGTGTCGTGAATTTTGCCACTTCTGTCTTAAGAAGCATGAAGTTGACTTTGGAGAAATTTTTTACGGTGGTTTCCCTAATGGGGGGGTGGGTCTGGGATGTGGATGTCTAAGGTTATTTGCTTGTGGTTGGATCTGACCAATGAGGAATTGACCTCTGGTGTGGAACACCGGTTGCCCATGTTGGTAATGACCAGGTCTAGGATATTGCTGCCCCTGGTGGGGGTGTGGATAAGTTGATCCAAGGCATTGGAATTTATGAATTCCAGAAAAGGTTGAGCACAAGAGCTGGTACATGAATAGTTTTCCCAGTTAATGGTGTGGTAGTTGAAATCACCCATTATTAGGGTGGTAGGTTGTACCCTAATATTTTCTAGTGTATCAAGAAATGAGGAGTGGGAATCCTGGGGCATGGTGGGGGATCTGTAGCAAGCTGCAATTTGCATTGCGGTCTTGCTCGGTGTTAGTTGCACTTGGATAATCTCAGATGCATTATGCTGAACAACTAGCCTGGAGGTGTGGATATCCTTAATGAATATGGACACGCCTCCACCTTTAGTGCTTCGGTCCAAGTTAGGTGGCCGGAAGGTGTGGTATGAATTACAGCCTGGTAATGCAGGGGTGCTCTCTGGAGCCTTGAACCAGGTCTCTGTCTCTGCACAAATGTCGATGTTCTCCATTTTAAGGAGTGCCTTGAGTGAGTGCATTTTGAGGTTTAGACTTCTAGTATTGAGTAGCATTACCCTCAGATTTTGCTTGCTTGTACCTGTTATGGTGGTGAATTTGTCATTTGAATCTTGCCTAAAAAAGGCACTATAGGGGTAGCAAGAGTCTTAGCCAGTATCCAGAATCCCAAGGGCGACAGGTGCAGGCCATCTCTGGCAAAGCATCGTGGTTTGTCGATCATGTCATCCCAGGCAGACAGATACTGGATCCCCTCTGAATGACACCAGAAGCTTAGCCAATTGCTGAAGTCAATCATTTTGTCCTTGTACTGTGGTATCATTCTGGGTGATGGCAGGATGCTACTCAGGGCTAGGGTCATACCTGCCTGGGCTACAAGATCAGAAAGCTCCTCCATGTCTCTTTTCATGTAGTCCAGTGAGGTACGTCTCGGGTCATTCACACCAACATGGATAATGACAGAGTCATATTTGTACTTGCTGTGGAGTGACCTGAGTGCATGCATTATGTGGTGGATCCTGGCATCTGACAGGCAGCTGACAGTGGCTTTCTCCTTGTTTAGCCTGGTGAGTGGAACATCAGTGTGCTTGATTATAGAGTCACCTATGACTAGAGTGTTAGGTACGTTGTTATGCCTTATGGGCTGTGGTTGAGTGGCACACTGAGTTTGTGGGCTATGTGTCATTTGGATTGTGTTGGGGGGTGGAGGTTTCTTGTGTTTCTGCTTTGGAGGTCCCTGTTGCTTGGGTAGATCTTTCTGAGAGCCTCAAAGAATGTAGGTGTATGTTTTGTGTTTCTATGTTTGTGTTTTGGTGGTGTAGATTTTGTGGGACTATGTGATGAGTGTGGTGTGGTGCAAGTGATTACCTTCTCCTCTTGACTGTCTAGTCCAGTCTTGGGTGAAGAGAGCTTTGCTTCCAGTTTGGCTATATAAGTGCATCTCCCACAGGTTGTAGTGTTGGGTGGTAGGAGGAGTGGGTTGTCTGTGTACATGAGGCAATTGCTGCATTGCCCCAAGATGCCTAGATTCATCAGGTAGACAGGAGAATACACCGGGAGCTGACCCTTAGACATGCCTTGCTTATTTATTAAGTACTAAAAACTGTTTTTCTCTAGACAAGTGAGAAAAGTTGAGTGCTGTAGTAATTTGTAGCTTATTTAGTGCTTACAATGAGTTCTGAACAAGTGCTGAGCTCAAAAAAACAGATTTGAGTGCTGAAACTAAAAAATTGGCTAGTTCTAAGAAACAAAATTAAGCTAGAAGGCTTTCCTCCAACACAGAAATGCTTGGGGGCTCAGAAGCTTACAAACAGTCCTGGATACAGCAAATCTGTATCTGGACTAGACAACTTATAGGAAAGGCAGGAAACAAGCTTAGAACATTTTTTTTTTTTTTGTAAAGTGGAAAGGGGAAAGGAGGAGCAGAAGCTAACTGGGTTGGCCTTCTCAAATATTCTCCGTGGATCAGGTAGAATGAGGTAATGACACTAGACTGGGAGGAGTGTCCCAGATCAAATTTACAGTAGGGGTGGGCAACTGCAAAGCCACCAAGTATGGCTAGCTTATAAAGAACCTGATGGTCATTAGCCTAGCATAAACTATGAACATATGAACCTATAAATCACATCTGTTAGCACCATTTTAATATACTACAAAATGGCCTCTAACAAGAGATACTTAATCATTTTCATAAACTGCCTAGCAAAATAAATACATAAACAATGACATAAATAAATCTAACTGCAGTTAACATACTGAAGAAGGATGCTGTAAGAAACTGAAACTAGCAGTTAAAAGCTGTTGCAAAAATAAAGACATAGTCTCTAATGCAGTGAAAAACACAGTTCACCACACCATGATTGCAGTAAATAAAAAAACAAAAATGAGTTATATACTAGTAAAATTACTTCTGCAGGAAAAAAATGTTGCTCACAACAGCCAACAGGAGCAGACAAACAGTTCCATTTACTGTGTATCAGAGAACGATTACACAATATTGGTCTTACAAATTTCTGATAAAAAGCATTCTACGAGTTGATGTATTGTTTATCTTTGGTTTAGAGCTCTTAATATGTAAAATACAATAATGAAGAAGTAAGTGACACAGCTGTGAATGTCTTCTGTGCATCCAAGTACATAAGCATTTCTCACTATTGAAATCCTGACACCCATTCTGCCGAGTTCCAAGATATTAAAAAAAAAAAAGGATAAAAGAAGACTGAATATTGAACATCACTACTCTCCTTTCAACTTATTTTTTGTAGGAAGGCAAGCCCCATCTGTTACCTGAGATGTGCAAGCAAGCCCCTCAAACTTACATTAACAACTCCACGATTGTCATATGTCAGTGAGAAGGGAATATTACAATAAATGGCAATCTCTGACTTAGCATATATAAGCAGGATAAGGTTGCCAACTTTTCATGTCAAGAATTCTGGACATTGGTCTATTGTCCAAACTGTATAAAGTAGAAAACAGGGAAACTAAAACATGCAATGATGCATAGTGGAACTATTTTACCCAAATCAATAATAGACCACCAAGTGAAGAAGGCAAAGAATTATTTCTATTGTCATCTAAACATAAGACTTCATCACTTAGATGGCATTTGTTTCGATGGACGTTTTTACATAGGTCCTTCATCCCCCTTCATAAAATTGAATTGTACAAGAAAAAAACAACTTTGTTGGAGATGCAATAAAGAACTTACAGCAGATTGACAACACATGTTCTTTGTTCGTACTGTCTTGATTCTTTTTCAGAAAAATATTAATTCTTTTTAAAGGCATTTTTTTTGGAGATATATTTATTTTATTTTTCATACCCCTATTCCCACTTATGTTAAAAGAACGAAATATAACATATTGTGGACTGTATTGGCCATCTACAGAAAAGTGATCACACAAAACTGGAAAAATGAATTTACTCCCTCATTTAAAGAATTTATAAGTTTAGCAACTAGCTCATCTAGAAATTATTACAATCAGATTGAGAATGAACAGAATTACTTCTTTCCCCAATGTATGGACAAAATGTAAAGAACTGCTTGACCAGCAAAAATTAAAAAAAAAAAAATTCTGGAATTGAACAGACATTCAACAACAGGAATGACTAGAAGGCGGATGGACACTCTTGTAAATAGTTATTTTATTTGTTTCTGTATTTATAATATTAGTTTTTTTTGTTTTTACTTTTAATATGTATGTACATTTCTGATTACATATTTTGCAGTAATTATGTGTTATGAAAATGTAATTAAAGCATTAAAAATATATATATTCTGGACATGTAAGTGAAAGCAAATGCGTGCAGAATAGAAGTGTGCACTTAATCTCCCATTCAGGGGATGGTCATAGGATATTACTGTGGCCAATTAAACATATTCTTGTGTTCTTCAATGTCACTGACAGTGTCCCATAATACTGGACAGATAGCAACTCTAAAGCCCGGATTTTAGGACATTTGGTCTTCATATCTTGGGACTCAGCAAAGTGGGAACTGAGATTCCAAATGGTTATGCACAGAACATGTAGCATGTAAAATATATACAACATATGAAATAAAAATCCACTGGTAAGCTATATTTAAGGAACCTTTTTTTCAAAATTAAATTACTTTATTTTTATACTGTATATATTGGTATAATGTTCTCTGTAACAAAAAAAAAAAAAAACAGCAAGGAACACTCCTATTACAACATCAACCAGTTGCCTTCATGAGCGTTTCAGACTTAGTGATTTAAGTAATGCATTACTCATAGGCATAGCTAAAACATTAAACAACATCCCAAACAGCTAATATCTAAACACACTGCTACAATATGGTGTACACACAATCTGTTTCAAATAGATCCTAGAATACGTATAAAACTACACCATTCAAGGTTCCTACCAGTCACTTCCATAACATCCAAGCACTTAGCCAGAAGAATTATGCAAGGGTCCATCCAGGGCTAATTATCCTTTCCCCATTTATCAATTTACATAATCTATTTAGTTAAAGTTTCTTCATGCATAGGATTTACTCATCTACTCAGGAAGTCAGCAGTACAATAGAATGCATCTGACACAGCATAAGCATCATACCTACATGGATAAAACATCTACAGCTACCTCTTAACTATGAAGTGAATTATTGCAGAAAGCAGTATCCATAGAAGTCAGCACCTTCATCTCATTCCCCTTAGGACTCACTTTTTGTTACAAACTCCTTGGCAAGAATATTTGTTGTGGGGCAGAACTTACACCACTCTAGCAATCGACATGTACAAAAGTTCACAATATCTGCATTATAAAGTCTTCTAAAGAAGCATTTTTCACCAGAAGACCAATCAGTCAAACAAATGCAAATGACTTCTGATAAAAAAAAAAACAGGCACACACTATAAAATCTATTTTACAAACATTCTCACCAATTATAGGCAGCTCCTTCAAAAAAAGTATCAATCAAACAATCAATCAATAAATAAATAAATAAATAAATAACATCCTGCTTGTATGAAGCCTATATTTGTGTGCACCTCCAAGGCATGAACACTATTGCCTTAGCCTTCAGAATAATGCACATTTTCTTAAATAATCCAAGTCGGTATATTGCAAAGGCAACACACTTTTCTAAGTTATGCCAAAACCACTGTCTTAGTCATGCTAATTTATTATTAAAGATATCACAGTAGAACAAACATTGAGACTCTCTTATTCTAAATTAACTGCATTGACATTACAGTAAAATGCACACATCCAAACTTTCTGTACCAACCACAATTTTAACACTTTGCCACACCTTTCTGTCATCAACAATAAACTCCTAAAAGCATATCTAATCACGTCTATCTGAACGATCTATTCATATAACAATCACAATGACCTTCTTATTAGATTCTTCAAAACAGAATTAGAACCTAGTTTATATACATAACATATGATGTATATTGCTGACATCAATATCAACCTTCTACAGTCAAAATGTAAGACTATCATGTCCAAACTAGAAGCAAACATTACTCTAAAAGGCATGCAACATCTCAAAAATGATCCAGTCTGCTATTGTAAAATGTTGATCTTAAATATCTAACTAAAGATGTATACAATAAGCAATAATAACTTACTAGTAATTAAACAAAATTATACTAAGCTTAGTATCAATTAGTAATACTACTAGTACTGTAAAACTGCACTGCTAACCTGTACAGATACCATCAATAAACCTAGAGGTAACAGCAAACTAGTCTCCTCTTTATTTCTTGAATTGGTCCAAAGCCTCCAACACAGTTTGTCACAACAAAATGCTACTTCATATGTCCTCATTAGGTCTTTTTCAGCCCACCCTTTTCTGCTTCAAAAGTTACATATGCAATAGGTATCAGTTAGTAAAATGGCACTCTACCTTCTCTCCATACCTCCGCTCCACCAGTGGTGTACTACCTACTCTCCATACCTCCCCTCCACCAGTGGTGTACCAAAAGGTCCCCTCCTCTTTAACATTCTCACAGTCACCCTCCACACATCCATAAAACAGGCCTCCATAACACAGTATGCAGATGACTGCACTCTCATTTGCACATCTGACAATATGGCGCACTTCCAAAAACTACTTTAACAGCAATTGAAATGTCCTTGTAACTCAACTCAACCTAAAAAAACAAACTACTACTTTTTTACCCAACTCCCTTTCCACTGAAAAAGCAACATTTAAAGTCCTTCCTCTTGATAATACAACATTTGAAGTCACTTTTTGTAGCAAATTATGATTTGATTATGAATAGGATTATGATTAAATTACGAGATGTTATTGGATGATAATCTTAAATTTGACCTGTATATACAAAATTGAATAAGGAAAAACTCATGAAAAACTAGGGATGTTTTATTCAACCAAAAACGTTCTTACCAACACAATTAAAGCTTCACTCGCCACTACTTATCTCTTCCCCACACTTCTTTATTGCACGCCTATCCCTGCTTACCTTCAGGCATCACAAAACTTGAACACTGCTATAACAAAGTTACTAAATTTGCAGCAATACTTCTTTCAGAACCACCACTAAAAGGTTTAAATTGGATATACCTACACCATTAACTAACATATACACAGATTCTTGACATCTACAAAATTATTCAGAATCCATCTGCTTGTCCGGCTCAAAATAACATTCTAAACAATTACGTTCCAAGTCAGTCATTACGTTCCAGTGACAAAACCTCCTGTTTGTCCACAAACCTTTAGAATGTGCTGGGCATTGTCTGCACTCATACTATGCTGCTAAGGTCTGGAATTCCTTATCCCTATCCATGAGGTTAATATCCTCCATCCCATCCTTTGAAACAATTCTGAAAGACTTCCTAGGCAAAAGCTCTCTCTGTTCTTGCTCAACACCAAGATAAACTATATCTCTAAAGGTGAAGAATACCTGTTCATACCTTACATTTCCTTACTCACCCTTCTTTGCTCACTTCCGTACTCCTATCATTTTGTCTCCCCTGGTTTTCTCTCTAAATATACCTTAAGCCTGCTTTTCTCTCACTTCATATTGCATTTCATGTTTGTATTGCACCAACATACCTTCAGTTTCTCTATAAACAGGCTAAAATTTCTTAAACTATTAAATCATTGTCATATAACTTGTTTCTATTCATAACCAATGTTTTCATATTATGTCTAATTTGGTATAATTATATAAACTGTAGTTGTTTTTTTTATATATTATTTTTAAAGACTGTAAAATTGTTGTTCTTAAAATGTTTTGTAATAAATAGGTGCTTTTCTTCCTGGGTGTCTGCTGAAAGTGGTCTCCTACCCAGTCAGACTTTCCAAGTAACCAAATGTCAATGCATAATGTTTGTCCTGTGTTGTTAGTATTCGACACACTATTTAGTTATATTAGGTATCTGAATGTATAAAGCCTAATTGTGTTGTTTCTGATATTTCATCTCTGTACAGTATTTCATTTTACATTTGTAAGTAGGTTACAGATGAAAAATGAGCACATAATGCTGGGCCTACTAATTTTAAAATTAAAAACAAACAATCACATCTGCCTTATTTTGTTCTGCTGAAAATAACCCCTTGTCCCATGACATGAAAATATTGGGTCTATATTAAAATCTCGAAGTCTAACAATATCGAATACAATATCGTCGACATGAGAAAAGCGAAAGCACACTACTTCGAATGTTTAAACAGAAAATTTCCGTAGGGGGAGATTTCCATTTACTTCAATGTAGTGCATTCTCGGAGTTGGTATATTTAAGTGGAGGGGGTGCAGCCCCCCACGTGGGGGGTGCAGGGGGGCTTGCCTCCCTGCCTACACACTATTTAGGTTTTTTTTGTTGTTTTTAGTATTTTTTTTTTTAGGTTTCGGTGGTTTAAGACTTCGATCACTAAAGTTCGATCTTTATGGATTTGAAGTTTTAAACCTTCGAGATTCTAACATAGACCCAAAAAATATTAGTTAATTGTGTTATCCAATCTTCCATCATTTCTTTAATGATCCAGTGGTGATGTCTATCAAACACATTTGCCCTTTGCAGCTTTAGAATCTGAAGTTCTTTCTTCACAACTCCTTTTGAGAAATGGAGAGGATCAACACCATTTTCCTGACACCATTAATATTACAGACAGGATACATATCAAGCTTCTGGTTCTTTTTTGAAGTAACAATGTGAATGGAATGACAGCATGCCAATGTAAAATCTGATGGCATGAAATCTCTGCTTATCTATGGGTTATATATATATATATATATATATATATATATATATATATATATATATATATATATATATATATCACTATCCATTTCAAAGCTGTGCCTTGACAAAATCCCTCAGACTGGCATACTCTGTACTACTCTGTAATACAATCTTTCAAAATCTATTAAGTGAAATACTGCAAAATGTTGGGTGCATGAAGTGTCCCCTACAATCTCTATAGGTTCATAGGCTCATAGGTTGTTGCTAGGCTAATCACAGCTAGGGCCCTAACAAGCCTAGCTGTGTACCCTAAACATACAGGACTCAGGGTATTATGGGTGTCTTCATGGGGAGCATATTATTAGAGAGATAACTAAGGATTTCCAGGGGGAGTTTAGGATAAAACCTTTTCTTATTGACGGCCTCTGTCCATGATGGACACAGGGGACAGACTGCAGGTAAATTTATGATTTCCCAGCCAGTTGTCAAGGTTTTGTTTGAATAAGGTCAGGGATGAACTCTGCTCTACATGGGTGGGGAGCCTATTTCATAGTTTAAGGATCCACTGGGACAGATATCTGCCCCTCCAGCATGTTCTGTTTATATTACAAGCAAAGTTCAAATCTGTGGATCTAGTGTTTCTGGTGTTGCTAGTTTTGCACATCTAAGAAAGCCCTGCAAACCAGGCAAAGATCCCATCTCAGCAGCCTATAGGAGACTGAATACATTGACAGAGCCTTTAGGCAATTACTGTAGGACAGGGTATTCATGCTGTGAATTCTCCTGGTGAGAAACCTTTGTGGGCATTCCAACTGTTGCAAGTTTCTGGTTAGAAACATGACAAAGGGGACATTGTATTCGATGATAGGTCTAATAAAGGTCGAGTAGAGTGGCATTATAACTTCCTTGGATCTGGATGCTGTACCCTGATTTGTAAGGTGAGCAACATAGAATGGTTTTCTTATTATCTTTGCTCCATGTTGATCAAAGGCCAGATTGATGTCTATATACATTCACAGATCCCTTACTACTGGGTTGACTCTTAGGGATATTTTATCAATTGAGTAATTACCTTAGGTTACAGTTTCCCAAGCATATTATAATGCAATTTTTAGCACAGACTTTTAGGCCGTGGCATTGGCAGCAGTCTTTTGACTGTGTTAAACCCTTTTGCAAGATGTTGGTGTCTTGGAGTAATCTGTAAATGCTCCCAGTTTACAGTTATCTGTGAACTCGGTGAGCCAGATGCCTTGGACATTAGCCTTGACTTCTGAGTAGTTGCTGAACAAGAGTGGGCCCAGCATGGATCCCTGGGCTACTCCACTGGTAACTGGTGTCTTGATGAAGGTGGTCTCACCAATCCTGACTGTTTGGTCCTGTCTGTGAGTCAGGCAGTAATCCAGTGAGTAAAGTAGGGATTAATGCCTGCACTGAGAGAGCTTGTCAACAATGTCTGAGAGAAGTATTGTATCAAATGCCTTGGCCAGCTCCAGATAAGCAGTATGCACTGTTTTACTCTCATCCATTGCTGTGGTGACCCTCTGAAAGAAGTAAACCAGGTTAAGCAGGTATGACCTTCCCTTAAGAAACCCAAATTGGAGTGGGTCCAGAGTCTCTGGGTTACCAATGTCCCTGTTTATAATTTCCATGATAATTCATTCCATGGCTTTGCACATTAGACTTGTTAGACTGATTGCTTTGCAGTTCCCTGGGTCAGTTGAAGGCCTGCCCTTATGGAGGAGAATGACTGTTGTGGTCCTCCATTCACTCAGAACATAGCCTGTTTCAAGGCTGTAGTTGAAGAGTACCTCATGTGGTACTGATGGGTCATGTTTTTGCCTGTTCAGGATGCAGCTGGCGATGTTGTCAGGACCCATGGAGGACTCTTGACTTTAACAAGTGCCACACCTGGTCCCTGATAATAATTTGGAGGACTATGTTGAAGGGAATTTCAGCTGGGGGGAATGGAGGGTGAATTTTGAGTTAAAATTTATCTGCCAGTAGATTTGCTATGTCAACCTGATTGGTGAAGGTAATACTGTTCACTATCAGCTCAGCACACTGCAGAATGTTGCCTTTAAGGGTCAGAACATAGCTGAAGAATGCCTTGTGATTATACCTAGCCAATAAGGCTATCCTGACCACACAGTTGGCCTTATTGAACTTAATAAGACCTTTTAGTTTCTCGTTTAGTTGTATAAGAGAACACTTTTCTTTAAGGCAGTTGTCATTCCTGATTCTGAGCATTAGTTTTATTATTTTATTATATACTCTGTTTGGGTGAGGATTCCACCAGTGGTGTCTGTTTTTTCTATTTGTGTTTATTTCTTATAGGAAAGGTAGTCTCTATGCAATAATTCACATGTTTGTATAGGGACTGTGTGGATAATTCTGTATAGGTAGCTGTGGTCTCGGGGTTAGGGAGAGCCTTGAATTTTGACATACTGCCACTTAATAGGATGTAGTTTGCCTGAAAATAGTTCCTAATTGTTATTGGTTTAGTTGGGTTTTCTGGGATATTACACCAAATGAATAAAACAAAAAATAAGATAAAAGGAATTTCCAAACCACAAAGAAGTTTTAATAAAACCAGAAACCAGCATTGTGAAGTGCTTTTGTCCGGTCAAGTGGCCTGACTTCTTTAGACAAATTCAAATAACAGACACCATTGTTAAATACACAAACATTTCCCTCCTTAGAGAGGTCTGGCCAATCAAAAGTAACACATACTTATCAATTCCATTAATAAATGCACTAATTAAAATTCATAATTAAACAATTAAAACTTTTCTAAAATAAATAACTATTTACAAGTGTATGCACGTATAAATAATATAATTAATATATATTACTGTGCATATAGACAGTATTCAACAGATACATTTTAAATAAATAACTTAATTTAGTCACTATCAGTATAAATATACGTACAAATATCACTCTTTAGTACTCAAATACAAATATGGGTGGCAATAATAAAGCTATAATAGTAACCGCCCCTTATCTTACATATTATACTATACAACTCATTTAAGCCACACAACCATACTACAAGAGCAGTGTATTTTAACAAATAATTTAAATCTGTACTATTAGTTACACTAAAAATTATTTTACCTAAGTTAAAGTTAAAACTAAGCAGCTCTCAATAATTCATCTAGTGAGGCTTCTCAATTTTAATATACAGGCTATCAAAATCACTTCATTCAAGCCAGGTTTTCTACTGGAATCAAGATGTAGCTGCCATAGCACTTCTTGTCTTTCTAACATCAAGGAGGTAGGGCCCCCATTAAGGTTAGGGGTGATTTGGTCAATAACCCTAAATAGAAATGAATGGCCGGGGTGACTAGTACAATGACTTGCCAAGGCATTCTCATTTTTATCCCTGCTAATACTGTAGGTATGTTCATATACCCTTTCCTTCAGTTTTCTATCAGTCTTACCAATATAGTATGCTGGGCATGCTTGGCACTATGCGAGGTAAATAACAGATTTAGAATTGAAGTTATACCTCCGATTAACTCTATGTTTTATCATGAATTGTAAAAGTACACCCTGACACCATATATCTACAAAGACTGCAAGCTTCGCATTTAAACATGCCTGGTGTTCTTACAGTTACATGTTTCAGTGCTTCCAACAAGGATTTCATATTTCTGCCTCGCTTGAAAATTATAGTAGTTTTTCGCCTATCTTGTTAACTACTTCATTATCAATTGAAAGTAGTTTCCAATTCCTATTCAAAATGTTCCTAATACTATAGGCATCTAAACTAAATGGTGATGTGAAACTAGCTGAAAAAACTGTATTGTAGTTGTGTCCAACATCCACAGAACTACAAGGACAAGTATCATCTCCAACAGTTTCATCTAGTGCATTAACAGTATTAAATGAGCCGAAATTTGGTTTGTAAACTCCCCTCTGTCTTTTCTGTTGTGCTTCTAAAGTGAGTTCCATAATTAAATATTCAGGATAACCTCTCCTTAAGAACATTTGTTTTAGAGTCACACATTCCTCGAGGAATAGTACTTCCTCTGTAACCATCCTTGCTGCATGTACTAGCTGACCCTTCGCCACTGATCTTTTTTGGTGAAGGGGTGTGAGCTAGAAAAGTGCAGCATTGAATTTAAGTAAGTTTTCTTACAGAAAATTCTTGCTGAATAAGATTCTTTAACAATGTCCTTTGCTAATAAAACATCTAAATAAGGAATGCAGTCTTCTTTAAAAGAACTTGTAAATTTTAGGAAGTTGGTGGTGTTATTCAGATGTTTTAACACATCATTCACTGCTACTACATCCCCTTTAAACAAAATGAAAATGTCTTTCAGAAATCTTGTGTATAAACAAATGGAAGACATTATATTAGGGTCCTCAAAAACATAGTGTGATTCCCAATGGGCCATCACCAAGTTAGCAAAACTTGCTCCACAAGGTGAGCCCATTGCTATGCCCACTTGCTGCAAGAAAATTTCACTATCAAACATCACAAAATTGTTGGACAAAATAATGTCCAACAATTCTTCAGTTAGTCTTAATTCAGTATTTGGTGCTCCATGATGTTTCATTCTATCAGTAACCAACTCGATACCTATACCATGTGTTATCGAAAAATACAAATCTGTAACGTCTATGGTTAAAAAGTTAACATCCTTGTTAAAATGTACAGAACTGATAGCTGTCAGGAAAGCCCACGAGTCCTTGCAAATTTGTTTTTCCTTTTCTACATACTTCTTTTAAAATCAACAAATTTCACACTAGCATAATTAATAGAAAACCTTGCATCTACTAACGCCCTCTTGGGTGGGTCCCACATGCTCTTATGTATCTTGGGAACACCAAACAATGAAAGGACCCTAGGGGATAAATTGGTCAAATAATTTAAAGTGTGTACATCTGTCAAGCCTTCTATAAATAAGTAATTCAAAAATTACTTAATATTCCTATATGCTGTATTCATTTCATTAATACTCACGTTAGTATATGTATCACTTTCTAATACTTTTCTCCTTCTAGCTTTGTAATCTGTGAGATCCATGATTATTAACCCTCCTCCTTTATCAGCCTTTAATACTCATACCGGAAGTGTTCTCAAATCACTAAGAGATTATATAGGTTCATAGGTTAGTACTAGGCTAACTGCCCTTTGCGAGCCATTTTAAGCCTAGCCAGTTATCCCCTGTGAGATTCAAACCTTGTACCTTGTGTTTGTAAGGCAAACACCTTAACCATTAGGCCACCCTCCCTCATTATTTATGTTCACATTCTAATTATTTACATGTTGTTTAATTAAACTCCTAAGAACTAATTCACACAAGTTTTCATATAGCAATAACAGAGGGTGTACAGAAGGAGTAAAAGTACTCATAATCCTTAAACTGCTTTGCTCTACAGAATTGTTACCAAACATAACAGTTAAGTTCAGTTTTCATATAAACATTTTCAAGGTCAATAAGCATCTTAGGTAAATCAAACTGGCAAGAAGGAACAAATGTAAGGCCCTTAGAAAAGAGTTCCACCAGCAGGGATCAAAGTTCGTATTTTGGAAAGTTGTATATCTTAAAGTCTCCATCAAGATTAGTCAAAATATTGCATTCATGAAGTTTTTCATTACACACCATTATAGAAATATCAGTTACCTCTTCTTCATGGTGTTGTTTTTGGTGAAGTTCTTGTGAGACCCCCCCTGGTGTTGTAAATTCGCTGGTGATTTTGACCTTGGTCATACAAAAAATCCTGTTGTTCATTTCATTGTTGATAATTCCCTCTATTATCGTGCCTGTTGTTCCCATTAAACGGAGCTGGTCCTGCCGTTTGTTAATCCAGTACATTCACATTGTAGTTAGATGGGTTCAGGGCCCGTGACATCACGTCATCATCGTTGGAACTAGAGTTAGCATTCTGATTGGTTAAAGATGTAGAATGATGCCCAGTAGGGTTCCTATATTGAGATGGAGGAGGTTTAGGGAATGTTACCCCGTTCTTATAATCTACCAACTCTATTCAACTTTTTGATTTTAACCTCTACATTCCTAGCCATTTGTTGATCAATACAGCCAAATATTCTTTTATAATCATAGTGGTATCTTGTGAAATCACTATGGCTCTGTATTTCATTATCCAAGTCAGTGATCTCTACTTTTAAATCATCGATAGCTAATTGATAATGTTTAGAAATCAATGTAATAAGCTCTAAACCATGCTTATTAAACATTTGAATGAGTTCACTATGAAACTTGGACCCTGCTTCCAGCCCGTTAGGAGTGCCATGAACGAAGGCCACTCAGTATGATGCCTTCTTTGCTACATTCTGAAAAGTAGCTCACCTCAAGGTGAAGTTTCCTAATTTTCATAAGTTTAGCGTCTAATGTAGATAATTTTGACACTAAAGAAGTACTTCCTCCAGCCCGTTGTCCCTGTGGTAACTGTTTAAGAGATATTTTAAGGCTGGGTGGTTCTTTTATCCAGCCAGTAACATTAGGGTCTCCAATAAGCCCCAAGGAGGTTGTTATAGGCACTGTATTCACTTTATGTGTGCTATTTGCATTTAAGGTAACTGACTGTAAATGACTAGTGCTACCTGAGTCTTTATTTGCAAAGTCCCTTAGGCATGTTCAATTCAATGCATTTACTTCTGTAACAGCAGTTACAGCATTACCAAGGACCAGGTTACTTGATTGGCTCTGCTGGCTAAGACCATCCACTCTTTCTGCAAGTTATACGAGCCATTGATTATTCACACTGATTAGGGCTGTTAAATTCCCTATATCACCCAAAGGGGATTGAGATGTCTCTGAATGTTGAGACAGCAGTTCAATAGATGAGTTCAGTAATCCTCAAGTCACCATACATCACACAACTCCAAACCAAGAACAAGACACCAAACGAATAAAACAAAAAATAAGATGAAAGGAAGTGCCAAACCACAAAGAAGTTTTAATAAAACCAAAACCAGTATTGTGAAGTGCTTTTTGTCTGGTCAAGTGGCCGGACTTCTTCAGACAAATTCAAATAACAGACACCATTGTTAAATACACAAACATTCCCCTCCTTACAGAGGTCTGGCCAATCAAAAGTAACACATACTTATCAATTCAATTAATGAATGCACTAATTAAAATTCATAATTAAACAATTAAAACTTTTCTAAAAAAATAACTATTTACAAGTGAATGCATGTATAAATAATATAATTAATATATATTACTGTGCATATAGACAGTGTTCAACAGATACACCTTAAATAAATTACTTAGTCATGGATGAAAAGCGCTACACAATAGTGGTTTTTGGTTTTATTAAAACTTCTTTGTGGTTTG
This sequence comes from Protopterus annectens, assembly GCF_019279795.1. NCBI lineage: Eukaryota > Metazoa > Chordata > Ceratodontiformes > Protopteridae > Protopterus > Protopterus annectens. The sequence goes on from NC_056726.1 coordinate 1,114,157,478, forward strand.
GAGCTTCCCTTTGTCTTATTTTTTGTTTTTTTCTAGGATGATGTTTACTTCAAAGGAGATGGCTTTGCGATCTAACCTCATTATTGACTGTGGGAGAGGGGTTGTAATGCTGACAATGTTGGTAAGTAGCAGATCCAGAATGCTTGATCCTGTGGTTGAAGTGTGCACTATCTGTTCTAGGGTATTTATGTTAATAAACTCCAGGAAGCATTGTGCCTATGAGTTTGAGGCAGTGTGCATTTCCCAGTCTATAGAGGGGTAGTCAAAGTTACTCATGAATAGGGTGTTTGGTTGGATGGTGAGTGTCTCTGGTAGGTTTCAATAAGCATCATTAGACGTTAGGGACTCTGCTAGTGACCTGTAGTTAGCCATGCTATAGTGAGGGATATTATCTATGTTGAATTGTATGTAGGTAAGCTTGATATTATTATCTGTTTAACCAACCTGGAGGTATGTTTGTTATTAATGTAGACTGAGACACCTCTACCGATGGCACGAGTCTGTGTGTTGTTGGTATAAATTAATGGAAGGCAATGTTGCCTTGCACTGGAAGAGTGTCTTCTATGGCTTTAAACCAAGTCTTGTTCATGGAACATATGTCTACATCCTCCAGATTGAGGAGGGCTTGAACAGTGTGGATTTTAAGGCTTCTGGCATTCAGCAGTAACACCTTAATGTTACTTGCAGACGTTTTCACTATGTTGGTAGTTTTACCTTTTTTGGCACTGTCTACAGTGATTTTAAAGATAAAGTTTTAGCCCATATGAAAAGTCCTAGGGGAACAGGTGCAGTCTATCCTTAGCAAAGCAACCTGGTCTTTTGACCATGCCCTTCCATTCTGACCCCTATTGGATTCTCCTGAAGTGACACTAGAAACTAAACCAACTATTAAAATCAATCATTTTGTGTTCGTATTGTGGCATCATACTTGATGCAGGTCAAATGCTGCTTAACACAAGGCTCATACCTATCTGTGTAACATATTCTGAGAAATCCATTATATCTCTTTTCATATATTCCAGTGAGGTATCTCTTAGGTCTTTTGCACCCACATGGACTATGATAGAATTATATTGGCACCTGGAGTGCAGTGAATCAATTGCACATGTAATATTGTGGATCCTGGCCCCAGAGAGGCAACTAACCGTTATCTTCTACTTATCTAACCTGGTAAGTGAGTCAATGGTGTGATGCATAATGGAGTCCCCAGTGACAACATTATTAGGTAAAGTATATGCTTGCCTTATGGGCTTTGCTCTTGGGGGACCATTGGGTGGAGGCTTATGTGAGATGTTTGGTGTATGCTTTAGTGATTGCTGAGGAGCAGTGTTGCTGTTAGGTGGCTTTGGAGGTCTTTGAGATTTGAAAAGATTTCTTTTAAGCTCCTCAGCATAACACAATCTGTGTGTGTGGTGAGTGGAGTATGTGAGGGATGTATTGTGGGTATTCCTGATAATCTCAGTAGTTTGCAAGATTCTTTGCCTCCAATGAAGTTGTGTATTTACATCTTTTGCATAGTGTTGTTTTCTTTAATGATTAACTGATTGTCTGAGAACATTAAACAACTGCTATATTGCCTTGGGATACCCAAATTTACCAAACTGGCCAGAAAGACATGTGGAAATTGTATATCAATCTTGCCTGGACATGAAATAGGTTGGACTGTTTAGTATTAAGGATTAGGTTTTTAAGAAGGATCTCCTAGTGTAGTTCTGAGGTTAAGGGCATGATGTTACATAGGGCTAGGATATAGTAGTGCTATATGATGCACAAGTTAGGTGCTCTAAGTTCAGTTTCACACAGTGCTATAACAGGTTTGGACCTAACAGTAACTTTATATGGAGATTTTACTGTCTAGGCATTTGCTATTCTACAAGGCACTGCTAACAACTACTGCTTAGTGGGTAGCTCAGCACAAACTTTATAGTAGAGAAAAAAAGCTTGCAAGCTGACTACTATGTTTTTTAGTGAATAAACAACCACAGTTTGAGCTACCTAGAGTGAATCCCAACTCATAGAGACCAAGTAAACACTTTTTGTCACAAAATGCATGATCCTGGAATTTCTTAAGTTAAAAGCAGCCCTCAATTACAATAGCATTGACACCTCACAGTAAGACGTTGTCCTGTTCGATTCTCAGCTAAAGCGTCTTCTGTGTGGAGACATGCATGAATGGGCATAGCTTCATTGAAGGTTGTGCGTCAGGGCTGGCAACTCGGTACGTAAAAATCTACTGCCAATCATAAGTGGACCGGAGTTCTGCTGTGGCGACCCCTAACCGGGAAAAGCCGAAAGATACAACAACAACAACAACCATGGAAATCATCAATGACTTAGGGAACCTCCAGATACTGCACCCAAACCAGTCTAGTTTCAGCAAGGGCAGGCCATGCCTATTCAACCTGGTGGCCTTCTTTTAGAAGGCCAGCAAACCAATTTATCAGGGCAAAATGGTTCACACTGCAAATCTTGACCTGGCCAAGGCTTTTGATACAATACCCAACTTAGGCATTGTGGAAAAACTTAAGAGGATAGGTACAAATCCTTATGTCACCTAGTGGATAGCCTGCTGGCTCACAGAAAGGACCCAGGAAGTTAAAATTGGGGAGTCCACCTCTACAAAGAGGCCAGTCCCTAGCAGAGTCCCCCAGGGATCAGTCCTGGAACCACTCCTTTTTGGCATTTACTTTTCTGAACTCAAGGCCAATATCAATGGCCTTTAGCTGATTAAATTTGCTGATGATTGCAAATTAGGAGCTGTCATTGAATTGCCTATTAACATAAATGTTCTTTTGGAAGGGCTGGCAAAGACAAACAACTGGTGTCAGAGCCATGGCCTAAAACTACATGCCAAGAAATGCATAATAATGTCTTTTGGGAAGTCATCCACCCCTGGTAACTATTGTATTGACAATATACTACTAAGAATTGACCCAGTAGTCAGGGACTTTGGGACACACACAGACATTAATCTAGGCTTTGATCACCACATGTCTACAGTATTGAGGAAATAATTCTATTTTGTACAACTTATAAAGAAAGATATGGCATCTAGGTCCAAAAAAGTCATTATTCCACTGCATTTAGCATTATCCATACCTATCATGTGCAAAATAAAATAAATGCTTTTAAAATGCTCAGAAATAGTTGCAATCACTGTATAAAGCCAAAACATAAAGGACTGTAACACACTGGAGGTCTAGTAGGTTTCCACACCTTCCATTTATTAAAATTGAAGACGTCCAATAAAATACCATCTTTGCAGATTTCCTCTCCGGTCCAGCTGGTGAATCTGGAAAACTTGAGGCAATGTTACAACTGCCTCATGTACACAGACAACCATATCATCCTCCGAACAAGTTCCAACATATGTGAGAGATGCAACCATATAGCCAAACTGGAGGCTAAGCTCTCTCAACTCAGTACTGGCGTAACCAGTCAGGAGGAGAAGGTATCCACACTCACTACAATTCCAGTCTCACATAGACCTACCACGACAGCAAATCAAACACATAAACACACAAAAACATACTTGGAGGCACTAAATAAAAATCTGCCTAAGCAGCAGAGACCTCCAAAGCAGACACCCAAGCAACCGCTACCCCAAAACAAAACACGTGCAACACATAGTTCACAAAGCCAGTGTGCCGAACAGTCACAGCCCTTAATGCTAAACAACACACCTGATACACTTGTAATAGGTGATTCTATCGTCAGGCACACTGACATCCCGCTCACCAGGCTGAACAAGGAGAAGGTCACGGAGAGCTGCCGGACGGGTGCTAGGATCCGCCGCATAACACAAGCACTCAGGTCACTCTAAGGCAAGTACAAATATGACTCAGTCATTGTCCATGCTGGTGTGAATGACCTGAGACTTACCTCCCTGGACTACATGAAAAGAGACATAGAGGAGTTCTCTGAGCATGTAGCCCAAGCCGGTATAACCATGACCTTGAGTAGCATCTTACCCTCACCAAGAATGATGCCACAATATGAAGACAAGATGATCAATTTCAACAATTGGCTTAAGTATTGGTGTCATTCAAAGGGGATCCAATGCCCGTCAGCCTGGGATGACATGCTCGACAAGCCACACTGCTTCGCTAGGGACGGCTTGCACCTGTCACCCCTGGGCTTTCGGATATTGGCAAAGGCTCTTGCCACCCCCATAGTGCCTTTTTTAGGCAAGGCTCATAAGACAAACCCACCTCCATAGGTATCACAAGGGATAAGAAACTAAGAGTAATGCTACTCAATGCCAGAAGTCTAAACCTCAAGATGCACGCACTCGAAACTCTACTTAGCATGGAGAACATCGATATCTGTGCAGTAACAGAAACTTGGTTCAAGGCTCCCGAGAGCACCCCAGCTCTACCAGGTTATACCTCATACCATGCTTTTCGACCCCAAAACTCGGACCGAACCACAAAAGGAGGGGGAGTATCAATATCCGTCAAAGATACCCACACCTCCAGGTTGGTGGCACAGCACGAAGCATCGGAGACTATCCATGTGCAACTAACAGTGGGTAAAACTGCCTTCCAGTTTATAGCCTGCTACAGACCACCCTCCCAAACCCAGGAACCCCACTCGGCCTTCCTGCGAACACTGAAAAATATGAAGGTCTCTCCAAACACCATTATATTGGGCAACTTCAACTACCCAAACATAGACTGGGAGCATTACTCTAGCTCCAACATCCTAGCCCAAAGGTTCCTAGAATTTATAAACTCAAATGCTATGGAACAACTTGTGACCACTCTCACAAGAGGGGAAAACATACTGGATGTGATCATCACCAATATGGGGACTCTATGCTCCAGACCAGAAGTGTATTCCTCACTGGTAAGATCAGTTCATAAATTAATCTCAATGGATATCCACATCCCGACCCCACCCCCTGCCCAGAAAACCACAGTGAAAAACTTCTCTAAAGTAAACTTCACACTACTCAAAACCAAGGTGGAATCCTTCAAAGCCCCCGGGCCTGTGGAAAATACGGCTCAGACCGCAGAATACTTTTTAAACGCATTCTATGACCACCTTCAGGAATGCATGGATCATGCAATCCCAAATAAAACTAAGACCCAATCCCCCAAAGGCAGGCGTCCTGTCTGGTGGACCCCAGCCATAAACAAACTATACAATAGAAGAAGGAAGTTACTACATGATAGAGCAAAATCCCAAAAAGGGAAGGCATCTCTGATCAGTATTAGCAAAAAACTATGGGCACTCATAAAATCATCTAAGGCCAGCTTCGAGAGAAAAATTGCACAGGACAGTAAAGATAATCACAAAGCTTTCTTTAGTTATGTTAGGAACCTGGGTAGGAATTCCCAGATATGCTCAGAATTAGTCCAAAATGAGAAAAAATACATTGAACCCACAGACATTGCCAACATCCTGGCTGACAGGTTCAGTGCAACCCCCCCCCCCCCACCAAATGAGCAAATATCAATTCCAGCAGAGTGCGGCCCCCCTGACATCTCAGATGCTCAGGTAAGAACCGCCCTCTCCAAAGCAAAAAACACAGCATCAATGGGACCAGACGGTGTCCTGCGCTGCGTCCTACATGAACTCCAAGATGAGCTGAACCCAAACATAAAGCTACTTTTCAATCTCAGCCTTACTACAGGATATGTACCCAGAGAGTGGCGTACAGCAACAGTGGTCCCTCTCCACAAAGGTGGTGCCTCAACGGATCCTGGAAACTATCACCCCAAAAGCCTGACTAGCTTGGTCTGCAAAGCTATGGAAAGGATCATCATGGCACTCATAAATAAAGATATTGGGGACCTACAGACATTGGATCCTACTCAGTTCGGCTTTGTTAAGGGCAGATCCTGCCTCTTAAACCTGGTCAATTTCTTTGAAACAGTCACCAAGGCCATTGACGAGGGGAATGTGGTCCACACAGCCTACCTGGACCTTGCAAAAGCCTTTGATACAATACCCCACTCGGGCATCATAGATAAGCTATCAAGCTTAAATATAAACCCCTATGTCACTAGATGGGTTGCAAACTGGCTCAAGGACAGAACCCACATGGTTAGAATTGCTGGAGCCATGTCAGACTCCAAACCAGTTACAAGTGGCATCCCACAAGGCTCAGTCTTGGGACCTCTCTTGTTCGGTATATATTTCTCGGAGGTACAGGCCAACACGGAAGGACTGTGGCTGACCACGTTCGCAGATGACTGCAAACTGGGTGCCATAATCAACTCTCCAGCTGACACAAGCATCCTCCAAAAGGGTCTCATAGAAACAGACAACTGGTGCCAGAGCCATGGCCTCAAGCTAAACACCAAAAAGTGTATAGTCATCCCCTTTGGCAAAAACAAAGTGCCCACAAATTACCACATAGGTGGTAATCCATTAAGTACGGAAGAAATAATTAGGGACCTGGGGACCCAAGTTGATAGCAATCTCTCATTTGACAACCACGTGGCCAAAGTGGTTAGAAAAACATTCTATATAGGCCCCCTAATCATGAAGGGATTCACATCTAGATCAGTGGAGGTCATTGTGCCTCTTTACTCATCCCTCATCAGGCCCATAATTGAGTACAATGCCCCTTTTGGGATGTACCTTACCAGACACCTGCAGAAACTAGAAAGACCCCAAAAGTACCTCACCAAGAGGATCAAAGGGCTCAAACAGATGCCATATGCTGCCCAGTTAAAGAAACCGCAGCTCTACTCGGTTGCATACCACCTGCTTAGAGGTGATCTGTGCCTGACATATAAAGCCATGTCCAACCCGGAATTAATAGACTTGCTTCACCTCAGAATATCCAAATCCCATCGAGCTATGCACTCGAGGGACTTGAACCTCAGCACAGAAATAAATAGGACATGCTGGAGGGACAGATTCATAACCCAGAGGCTCCCTTCACTCTGGAATAAAATCCCAGTCCAGGTTAGGTAGAGTCCCTCACTGACTCTCTTCAAGAGGAATCTTGATGAGTGGATGGGAGATCATAGGTTTACCCCAGGTATCACATCTGTGTCACTGTTAGACAGAGGCACAGTAAACTAAACCTCAAAAAAGGGCATAGTAAAATTCATTTAAATGGGTGGCGAAAGCCAAACACACTCTGGCTAGGCTTACAAATGTCCTAGGGCAGATAGCCCAGTATGAACCTATGAACCTATGAACCTGATACCTCTGCCATTTTGTAAAAAAATATGTGTATATGTTTTTAATAAAACCTTTAAAATCCAAATTAAAATGTTCCTGACACAAATGTAAGAAAGAAAAAAAGAAAAAAAACAAACTATTCAAAACAACCACTCTCTTGATACAAATGATTACCTAAAAATAATCAACATTGATGTTCCCACTCCCCACGTCTGCATTTAGTCACCTTTTTAAAATCATGCTATGTCAATTTGTCAGCATTTTCCTTTAACACAGGAGTTATAGTAATAAATTCTGTATAAATCAAGAACAAGTGAGACAAATCAGGAAAATATTATTATCTTAGCTTGGATGGGTCTGGTTGCAGGTGAATACTTGAAATGGGTTGCAGAGTTTTCTGTAAATGAACAATGAGCCTTAAAAATTTGCTTAATTTAAACTAGAAAAAAAGCTTAATAGTTGACTCCTATGCTATTTAGCCAATGAACAACCTCACATTGAGCTAGTGTGCTTCCCAACTCAGAGAGACATAGCTCTCAACTGCCCCAGATTTTCACAGAATGTACAGATTTTTGCCTAGCATTTTTGGACTGTTCCTCATAAAATGTTTGGCTGTCTGGAAATCAGTGAGGATTGAATTCATTAAATAATGCAGACATTTAAGTTTCAAACTTCATATCATTCAGAAAATGCACAGTATCACTAAACCTTTTATTTTAGGAACTTTCTAAGTTTATACTAGCAATATTTAAAATCTTTCCCTAATTTTGAGCCTTTGTCCTCCTATTGTATTTGGCGTTGTCCAGATTTCTTGTGTTAAGAGGTTGAAAGGTATGCAGAGAGACTAGGTAAACACTTTCTGGCACAAATTGAATGATCCTGGAATTTCTTAATGGAAAAGCACAGCTAAAGCAGCACTCAGGTATAGATTAAACAACAAACAACTATCATAAATTGCACAAGACGCAAGTCTTTCAAAACAAAATCTACAGATGTGTATATTTTCAGAGCATAATGGCTGTGTATTACACAAGGTGCAACTGATTATATGGGCATTTAGTTATAGATTACCCAAGCTTCATTTCCATCATTTTTTACTCAAACTTGTTTTCCTTCATTTGCTGCTTATCCCCTTTGGGGCAGTAACAGCTGTATGAAAACAAGTCTACTCTGGTCAGAATAATCTTAAAATCATTTTTTGTGAAACTGCATTGCATGTACTTGTTTTGTGTGGGGGGCAGAGGAACTTGTTTCATCCATGTAGAAGACTTTCCATTGTTACCTTTTGCAGTTATACTCACTTTTGGAGTCATTGCATCATGAGTGTAAAGAGTGATTTGGAAAACCCTACTTGTTTTTTTTTAATGCACAAAAGTATTAACCTTTATATAATAATAAAGCAATAAACGACTATGTGGTGTGGTATATTGAAGATTTACCCATGGTTGGTGTGGTTTAATCATGAGGGCACAGCCTGAGTGATTAAACAAAGGCAACTGTGGGTAAATCTTCAAACAACCACGGAGTCGGTTATTGCTATTATACAATGACATTATTTAAGAAAAAAATACTTACTTTTCTTAAATAATGTCTTTGTATAATGACGGATTACTGTTCTTCCGCTGGTTGTGGTATACTGCTTCTTAGTTTTGATGTACTGCGCATGCGTATGGGACTTGCGTTCCTACTCATACCCAGTACATCAATGCTTTGAAACGGAAGCAACGGAAAAAAGAAAGTCTCCATTGCTCCGTTTTCTCTCTCTCTCTTTTTTTTTTGTAATTCTAAAATAAAAAAGGTTTTGGGGCACTTTATACCAACGGAAAAAAGTCTGGACCTTTTTCCATTGATATATTGTTGGATTTACAACAGGCACACTTGGTTTGGCTGGGCCAATCAGCATGCATGTTTTCGAATAGCAATAGGGAGTCATTGTATAATTAATAGTAACAGAACTCATACAAGGTCACTGATACAGGGATAATGGCTAATTACCTTGTTACTAAAACAGCCTGCAATTTCTTTACAACTCAGTTGCATTATTTCAGTGTTACTGTTGAAGTGTATCTTTTATACTTAATTCATTGCATTACAATTTGCAATTTTTTTCAGTTTTATATGTTAATAAAGTTGGATAATATCTAATATTTTTTCTGCCTTATACAATAATTTAATTGTATGTACTTTATGGCAGAGGTCATGCTTGGAAATGGTCTGAGGGCCAATTTATTTTGCCAGTTAGAAAATAAGGAACAAATAAACCAACTTAATTTCACCATCTGGATGGAGTTTGTATTTTTGCAAGTTGGTTAAATTGCAGATTAACATGATAATGTTCACTTACATGCCAACACATATTCTTAGCTGTTGCTCCAAAAATCTTTCCAAATGCATAGTTTTCTATCAAATTTCTTCCTGCTTTCTGATTTTGCCATTCGGGCTTAGATGTTTTTCCCTTTACACCAGTTAATTTCTTGTTCAGGAGAGCTAATGCATACTTTTATACCCCAATTGTTTTATGTTTTCTCGCTCCCTTTAGCTACCTTTTAATGCTAACCATAACCACACTGATCACACAAAGTCTAGCAAATGGAATGCTTCTTGATGAAGGTCTTCTGTACTTATTTATATTTATATTGATGTTCACACATTTGTTGTTTTTATTAATGCTTAATGCTCATCTTCAGTATGGTGGATGTGTTTTGGCTTACTTATTTGCTCAGTGTGAGACTGCTGTTACTACCTTGTAAATGTATACTTGTTTGAACTTCGATAGGCATTCTGTACTTTAAATTTATTTGGCACAAGTAGTGTGACTTGTGAGGAGCATCTGGGGGAGGTATACATTTTGAGCAAATTTGTCATCTAGGAGATTTGCTATATCATCTGGTTCCATGTAGATGGCACCATTGACAATTAATTTGATACATTGCTGTGTATTGCCTTTTTGATCATAGCTGAAGAAAACCTTGTGTTTGTTGTTGACCTGGGTAGACAATTTTACCTTAAAATTTGGCTTTGGTGGACTTTATTAACCCCCTGTGTTTTTGTTTAGGTTGTGGAAGCTTTTTCCTTGTCGGGTATTGCCCCTGCCATGAGTTTCTTCCTTTTGTTGTACAGCTTATTAATGTTGGAACTTCATCTGGATTCAGGCATTACAGCAGTTTCTGTAGAGCTATTGATATAGCTAAACAGGGTTTCTGTGAATGTTTCTGCATAGGCAGCATTATTATTAGGTTTGAGGGAGTATTTAAATTTATTTAGGGGTTCATTTAGTAGTAAGAAGTTTTTCTTGATGCAATTCTTAAAACTTTCGGGGGTTTCCAGGTGTCACCAGTTTTACATTTACCTGAAAGGTGACAGCTATATGGTCTGACTTGACTAGCAAGCACACTAAACCGGCTAGTGCAGAATTCTATTATTTTGTGATGACCAAGTTTAGGATGGTTGATGCCCTAGTGGAAGGAATTCCTGGACCTGTATTTGTTTATAATGGGATAGTTTAAGCCACACACACACACACACATATATATATATATATATATATATATATATATATATATATATATATATATATATATATATGGTGTTTGGTTGCTTAGGCAGTGGGTCTAGTGTCTTTAAGTTAGTGTTTTAATTTTCCTGGATAAATGAGGAAGATTAATAGCTTGCAAGGATATGGTATGAAACCTTATTTATGGTGATTTGGTTATGGAAAAGTTTAAATCCACCATGCTGACAGACCAGGACCATCCTGTATTTTTATTTTCATGCATATAGAGACACCTCCACATTTTGTCTTCCTGTGCAGTAACTGGTCTAAATGTGTAGACAGTATTCGAGCCCCACACTGCCATAGTGCTCTCCACATCTTTAAACTATGTCTTAGAGACTGCACAGATATCTACATTCTCCAATGTGAGAAGACCCTGCAAGTGAATGGAGTTTCTTGTTCAGAGTCCTGGCATTGAGCAGTAACACCTTCAGATTTTCCTGGTTTAGTAAAGTTATGTTGAAAGATTGTTCTGGCTGGTAATGCCTAAGAAAGGCAGTATGGAGCTGAGAAAGGTTTTAATCAATATTCAAATTCGGGGGGGGGGGCAGGTGCAGATGATCCCTGGCAAGGCATCGTGGTCTGTTGAACACATGCTTTCAGACAACAAATATTGTACCCCCTTTCAATGACATCATACTTTAAGACAATTGTCGAAGCCAATTAGTCTTTGCTCATATTGTGGCATCATCTCTGGAGAAGGTAGAATACTAATCAATGGTAGGCTCATACCTACCTGGAATACATAGTCCGAGAGCTCCATCATATTTCTCTTCATATAGTCCAAGGAAGTCCATCTCAGGTCATTAACACCCATGTGGACTAAGATCGGGTCATACTTATACTTGGAGTTAAATGACTTGAGTACATGAGTAATAAAACAGATCCTTTCCCAATAAAGGAAACTAGCCATGAATTGTCTCTTTAATTTGCCTGGGGAGTGTGGCATTTTTGTTTGTCATTACAGAGTCTCCAATGTTCAGAATACTGGGTTGTGTAGTGTATGCCTTATGGATTAGAGGTTGAGGCACTATGGATTGTGGCGATATGTGTGTGTGTACGGTGTGTTTTGTGGCGTAATGTTGAGGTAACTGAAGACTATTTTTGTATGTGCAGAGTCTGGGAGGTCTTTTTGGTTTGGGGAGGTTATGTTTAACAGCCTTAGCATATGTGAGTCTATGTGACTGGTCTGTACTATGTGAGGCAGATGTCATGTCTGTGCTATTTGCAGCCTGTTTGGTAGTGCAGGTGCTTGTAGGTGAGAGCCTTCCCTTCAAAGACATTGTAAAACTACAGCTCCTGCATACCTTTTTCATACATTTGAGGATTAGTTGGTTAACAGTGTACATAAAGCAGTTGCTACATTGCCTCAGGATGTCAATGTCTACCAGGCTAGCTGCAGTGATAGAAGGGAAGTCCATGTCCATGGCTTTGGATCCAAGTCGCTTATGCTACAGGTGTGATAGTACAAGGTATGTTCAGTTGGTTGTTGTAGAAGTGTAGATTGCTAATAAGATGCTGTAAATCTGCATAGGGTCAAGCTAAAGGTATGCCTGCTTATGAGTGCACAAACTTACTGCTCAGTGTACAAGCTAGCTGCTCAGTGTACAGGTGGAGATTTAGGAAATTTGAGTGGTAATTGTACAGGAAGAATGTCAGTTCTAGTTGTCTCTGTCCATACAGGGCAATGCCAACTGCCACAGCATGATAAGCAGCATTGCAACAAAGAAACAACTTTATACAGATAAAAATACAGCTCAAACAGACCGATTAGCCCTATGGCCAATGGCAAGCAGGCAGTTAGAGGTTTTATAATGTGTATCCTAGCTCAAAAGTGACCTGGCCAGTCACTAATGGTACATATATGATGAAAAATATTGTAGTTGCTATATCCAAAGCCATTTTGCATAAGGGAATATTGCAATAAGCCACAGATTTCCTTATGAGGCTATATGGTCATAAAACATGCAAAAATTAGGCTTACTCATAATTTCTATTGGTCAGTGATTGCAAACGATGTGATTCGGTATTTCAACACATGTTTAAAGTAAGGGAGGGTTGGTAAGGCAGGAGATAAAGCTGAAGTTCTTTGGATAACTTTGTTTTTGAGGAATCCTTTCAGGATGCAGCTACTGACATTGTGGGACATGTAATTACTTCAAGTTTCACAGGTAAGATGTACTTCTTTGTAGAAGTGGACTATACTACTAGGGGTTACTAGTTACTGGTCAAAAGCTGGCATGGTTAATCAAAACTCAAGTGATCAAATGTGATAACTTTTTTCTGTGAAAGATAGTGGTTCAGTGGGGATCTGAGAATCTGCCTTTCCCCACTGTAGTGTGATCTTGGAGTTGGAATATATAATAAGTACAGCATGTGTGGGGGCGGGTGCAGAGGGAAACTCATGGTGATGGGACAAGAGTGCCCAGCACAAGAACAACAGTAGCAAAAGGTCTGGGATGACCAAATAATCAGGGCCATAAAATACTTTATTGGGAAAAAGTGATGGTGTTTATTCCTATAAGATACAGTAAATTGCAGGCAGCACATGAGGTTCCTTTAACTCTTGTGAAATGGGTCAGGGATGTTAACTAAATGGTAGAGTTGCCAGGCAGAAACTCTAGTAGAAACCCAGCTATATTGTCATGGTAAAGCCCTATCATGATGCAAGGGCATCAGTACTCAGTATTTGCAGTGAGTTACAGGAACAATCTGAGTGGGGTCTGAAGGTAAACTTTACTAGCAAGGCTTTGACTGACACTTTGGCTGACAGGGTAGGAGTTTCACAGCAGCTCTCTCCTACCTGGGCTCAGGAGATCTGGGTATTACTCCAAAAGTTTGAGGCATATTTACTGGTAAAGCAAGGCCATCCACCTTGAGGAGTATCATGAGGGTGTGGTTCCCTAATATTCAATCAAACAGGTGCCTTATAGGCTGCTTGGACTGATTAAGTAAACCCACAGAGACAAACTGCAGGAGATGTTGGATCTGTTGGTAATACAATACTCTAACAAACTCTGAGCATCACCAGTCTTGCTGGTATAAAATAAAGATGGCAGAACCAGATTGTATGTGGACTAAACAGTCATAAAGAGATCTTATCTTACATTAAAGGAAGATGCAGCAGTTGGGTTGGTCTAAGTTATTTAACTACTATTTACCCTTGACACCTGCAGCAAAAAGGCTACCATTTACTATTAAGGCCAACAAGTGTCAGGTAAGAATGGCGAAAGTGTCTTGTCTGGGTTGTCAAGAGAATGTTGATGAGATTCAGCCATAGCTTGTCAAAATGGAAATTATTAAGACAGAGCCCAATCCTACTACCAAGGATGTAAACTGAAAGAGCCACTTAAAACAATGAGTTGTGAAATGTACAAAGTGAGTACACTCAACTCAAGCTTCATTTTTTGAGGGCTGTCAAGAAAACCTGATTGATTTCTAGAAGGAGGGAAAAATGTGAGGTTTATATATAAATATGTCACTGGCTACTTAATTAAAATGTAACAGAAATGTGAGTTACACTCAAGTGTGATAAAACCTGAAGGAAATAAACTAAAATACATAGTTTAGTCTGCAGTGTGTGTGCTTTTGCAGTATGTAAATATCAGTGAACATGTCATATTTTTCTATGAATGCAAAATTAAGAAAGAGAAAAAGAATGCATGGAATTTGTAAATGAAATGCAAAGAGTAAGTCAGAGTGTACCCATATAGTTAATATTATGTGAGCACAAAGTTTCAGTGGTCAGTGAACTAGACCCCTTATTGGGTGCATGACAGGTTCATAGATTCATAGGTTTATACGAGGCTAATGATCACCAGGGTCTTAACAAGTCTAGCCATATAACCCAAACCTGTTTTGTCCCAGAGTTCCTTGGATGCAAAATGCAAAATGAGAAATCCAAGTCTGAGAAAAAACCCAATATGCAACCTATACTGGGTCCAAAACAAACCACAAAGAAATCTTGTAGTGTGGAGGGTGTGATGTTCACTTCCTAAATTATGTTATGTACTTAGTTTACTTAATAAAAATCAAACTGTAAAGCCCCATCAAAATAACTAATGGAACATGACAGGGATGCCCACTTTCGCCTCTTTTATTTAACCTCTATATAGAACCTCTCTTCCTCCACATCTCGAGAAGAACTTTCTATTCAATTCCTAGAATATTAAATTCCAAAATAATGCTTTCCACATTCATGGATGACCTAAAAATTTACTTTGAACTCACAACTACAGAACTTAAGAAAACTGTGTCATCATTAAATGAATACTCAGAAGTTTCAAACTACTAAAGTTGATCAAAGAAAATCACATATATTTCCCATAACCCCTTAAATCACAAAGAAGGCTACTTTCCAGATTCCCCCTTTAAAACAGTTTACTCCATTAAATATCTTGGAATAACTTTAGAACATAACCACTTATCCATGCTGCAAAATAATGTGTTTAAAATATGGAATAATATTACACAAGACCTAAATAGAAGGAAATTATTAAAACTATATATGATATCAAAAGCAGCAATCATTAGAAGGAATATCTTACCAAAATTACTGTATCACTTTAATGTTACAATGTCAATGATCCCAAACCACTTTTTTCACAAAATAAATAAGGAACTAGCCAAACCCTAAATCAGTTTGAATTAGCTATGCAAAATTAATGTGTCCCAAAAAGAGGGGGGGGGACTGAACTTACCAGACTTTTATCTCTACTATAAAATTGCCAATGTGATTAGACTTACTTTAATCTCAAATTTCTCGAAATACAGTGAGCATTCGTCTCCAACATGGTTTAATGTCTGGTATCAACATGTGCTTTGCAGAAAAGTTAACCCCAAAGCCATACCCTACATAACTCCAGCTAATACTAGGAACCTCAAACTGAATGGTATTTTAATGAGCAGTGTCAAGAACTTTTAGGATTGGGTGAGAACCCTAAAACTCAACAAGGTCCTATCCCTTCTTCAACCTATCCGCTTAAATCCGAATATCAAAATAAATAGCAGGATGTTAAATCTGTCAGAATATCCAAAAATCAAGGAATGTACAGTTTGGGGCATCTATAAACATAGAGACAGAACACCACAAGAACTATGAGAAGCTTTAAAGGTTAATTAAAAAGTACATAATTTTAAGACAGATTATGGAGATTAGCAACAGTTAAGGATTCACATGTAAATGACAATGATTTAATAAGGTTATTAGAAATTTTGGAAAACCTAGTCAATAAAAAGAAAGCAATCTCAACTACCTACAAACTTATTAGTTCTATCACATATGAAAACTCATTACTTTACTCCAACTACTGGGACAACAGAGGAAACACAATTTCAAAGAACGGAAACTTAAAGCTGTCAACCTCACTGTCAATTTTTCTCCATTTAAAAAAAACTAATATACACACAACTAATGATTAACAATAATGTGCATTACACCCCCATAATTCTAAATAAATTTAATTCTAAATCCTCACCATCATATACATGCTGTTCTTATCTTCAAACGGATCTCCTACATGTTTTGTAGTTCTGCAGATACTCACAAAATTTGTGGGGCTCTCTTAAGATACGATTAGAAAAGATGGGCCCCAGGATTCACGAAGCCTCCGTGTAAGAGTTATAACTCTTACACGGAGGCTGCAGTTAAACGGAGTGATGTCAGCATGCTCTGCATATTCATGAGAGCATGCTGAATCACACCTAAGTCGAACACGGTCTGTGTAAGACAGTAGGGGGCGTGTCCGTAGGCTGAGCCCTGCAAGCGGACATGCCCCCAGAAGTGTAAAAGTGCCCAAAGTAGACACCCACAACAGAGTCCATGGAAATGTGAATAAACACAACACAACACATGCCCCTACAGACTATTAAACATAAAACAATCTAAATGAACATGTCATATTTTTTTAAATTGTAAAGATGTTTAACCGTGAGTGCGCTCGTTTGCGTGCCCGTAGCGCAGCTACAGTTAGCAGTCAATGGGAAAGCATATAAGAACTAAATATGCAAAATAAGCCAGAAAACAATAGCGTAGTGGTAGAGATGCCGGCTGCAGAGCAGGCATTCATGGTTCGATCCCCCACAACACAAATTTTTTTTTTTTTGCAAAATAAGCAGGAAACAAGTCCCTGACACATATGTACACATAAAACCAGAATATATGTAAAATGCAATGAAATATCCCATTTATATTGAATAAATGTGAGCTAAGAAATGAATATAAACTGCCAGATGTGCCCATAGCTGAGCTACAGTACAACAGAGTGAGTGTATGTGCCCGTAGATAAGCATTGGTTTAACTGGTGCAAAATGAGTGCCCGTAGCTGAGCAGTGGTTTACCATGCTAAATATATGTGCCCCTAACTGAGCTGAGCGGAATATGCGTGCCGATAGCCAAATGAGGCTTAAACCAGCGTACCTCGTTTGCCGAGCTGCGCACCGCAAACAAGCTAACCGACGGGCAACGCGTTGAGCAAGCCGTATCAAAACTGCCTTTACACAGACACACCCCTCAACATGTCTAGACAGTCATGAAAAATAAAAAGCAGTGGCCAGGTTCGAACCCAGGATACTATACACCATAGTCAAGGTACAGAACCACTAAGCCATGACCGCAGTACCTAGAAATGCAATAATAGCTCATATATAGGAATGAATACAAACTACAGCATGACAATGCAGGTTTACTGAAGTTGATACAATTCCAAAATGGCCAATCACAGATATGTGCGGGAAAAACGGACTATATAAGCCCCATAGGTGGGAATATACAGCATAAACGATTGTAGAACAGACCTGCAGGCAGAATGTCAGGTGTAGGAGAGGGTAGTCGCTTTCGAGCACAGAGGTGGGGTGTTGAGGAGTCCAGGTACATGGCCTGGCTCCTAGTCCACAACCATGAGGCCCAACTCATGCAGGGCCAGGTCCTCTGGGGAGCGTACAGGGCTGAGGCGTGGGACCAGTTGGCTCATGAACTCACCAGTGCCACAGGAATTCCAAGGACAGGTGAGCAGGTCCATCACCACCATGCGGACCTGAAGAGACGCAAGCAGGACCAACTGAACCTTTGGATCCAGGAGGCCCGGCAATCACCCAATGCCCCACCACTGAGTAAGTAACAATTAATTATGTATGTAGAAAGTTAAACTACCTGAAATTATGGAGATGTGTATTCCAATATTACTTCATTTATATTACAGCTGCAGGTGTCCATTCTGTGAACCGCAGAGCCTATGCCGATAGGCTGGTGCGGTTGCGCCACCAGGCAGGTCAGTAATCCACTACTAGTAACTGTAAAGATATATAAATGTATGACAGTCAG
This sequence comes from Protopterus annectens, assembly GCF_019279795.1. NCBI lineage: Eukaryota > Metazoa > Chordata > Ceratodontiformes > Protopteridae > Protopterus > Protopterus annectens. The sequence continues at coordinate 1,114,175,495 of NC_056726.1, forward strand.
CAAAAGAGTGCAGTGTAGCCAGGAAGGAATTAAATCTGCAAGTAACAGTGTGAAAGTGTATGCAAGTATTGCCTGATTACAACAGTTCCCAGCCTGTAAGTGTAAACTAAACATGACACTGTCCAACATATATTTTGAAATAAAACTGCCCTGCTTGTATGAAAATAGTACACAACCTGCAGCAGCATGTAAAGTACAGCTGCAGAAGAGGATGAAATCACATGTGTGAAATATATCCCTGTGGAAATACTGAAACATGACAGAAGTGAGACTGCTGGAAAGAACTGTAATAACTACTGTTAAAACATGTCAATAAAGCCTAGAAGTACCAGTCTGAATAGTAACATGAAAGCAAGTGAGAGAGTGTGAGAAAGTGTCTGAAATACAGCAATACAGTAGTAATAACCCCTGAATAAACTATACTGCAGTTAGGACAGAATTAAATGCATGTGAGACTCAGAACCAAACAGCAAAATCTGTTCAAAGTGTTGCTGCATGTGGAATGTGTACACCAAAATCTGGATATGTTGCTCCCAGTCTGAAATACGCAGATAGGATGATTGTCTGATATACCAAACATCCATACTTGTCTACAAGTATATAAAGCAAAGGTAACAGGATGATGTATCTGAACAAAGCTCGATATGAATGTGTATGAACAGCAATAAAATGTAGATTGATGTTGCAGTAACAGTCCCATCTGCAAGGTTAAGTAGTTAACATATAGGACACTGTAGTTAGAACAGTAGTGTGTATATAACTGTAGCTATTAGAAATGTACAGCATATGTATTTGTATTCGAAGGTGTTAATATTACTTTATTTACCCCACCCTCTAACCACCTATAACCCATTCCACGTGAAAATGGTATGTGCAATCACAATTACCACCCCTGGACATCTGTCCTGTTGGGTCATATATATTTGCATGTCTGTTGATGCATCCGCCCTGTTCATACATCCACACCTGATGGCCTGTTGCCATCAATCAACCCTGCATGTTGTTGGACTGTGTATTACTGTTCAAATTATGCATGTGTTATGCATGCTGTTCAATGGTGTGAATATCTGGGTGTTTGGTTAATGGGAATACTAATGCATGCTGTTACAACTAATTGTGAATGGTATTATATGTCACTAACCCAAACTGTCATGACATAATGCAAAACATAGAACGACAGGGAAGGCGGGTTCCAGCGGACCCACCTCTCCCACCTCAGCTGGCGAGTGCACCTGGCACTAGTGCCGAGTCCGGACCCTCCTCCGGTGGCCCTGTGCCACCTGCGGGTGGAAGCGCTGCAGGGGATGGGGCTCGCCCCCCCTCTGCAAGTGTGGCCAGAGGAGATCCACCACTCACCCTCCGTAGTGTCCGGACTGTGGTGCATAGGGAGATTCGAGACTCTGTCCTCGAGCCCCTACGCCAGCTCGAGGCTCGGGTGGCACAACTAACGGGCATGCCCGTTGCCCCGCCTACACAGCCCCCAGCACAGCCCCGTCCTGGGCAGTGAAGGAACAGTGGCAACTGCCTATGGGTGGGGATATCAGTTCCACTGTTGCCATCTGTGGGCTCATGGGCTCTGGATATCCAAACCTCCGTCCCCGTCAATTGTGTAACCCCCCACACACATGTCATACACTGCCCCTGTATGCGTCTTGTTTGTCTTGTCTGTTAACCTATCCATCCTATCTCCCCAGCTGTACCAACTACCTTCACCTGACATACCACTCTCACCTGAAAAAAAAAAAAAAAAGGGCACTGTGTACCCACAAAAAAATTACGCTCCATACATAGCTGCCCATTCCGCACACATGTCTACTGGACATGGAACCTATCAATTCCAATTGGCTGTACAACAAGTATTATTGTTGTCCTGACACCTCTCTCAAGGGTGGAAGGTTTCAAATGTCACACCAAATTACATACATATGCACAGCTGTTGCTGCTGAAGAAATCCCTCCTGCACATCCCAAGCTTGTTTCCCTACTGTCTTACCCTCTTTGTGACCCCTTTTTCACCACTTTCCTGTCTCCCCATTTTTCTTTTCTTTCAAGGAAAATAGCGTGGGTGTGCGCAAGAGTAAGCACGTTTAAGTGGTTGTAATCAGGTGTGCGCTTGTGTGCGCAGAGCTAACCGCCAGTGCGCATGCGTGAGCTCTGCGCAAACCAGCGCTAACCCGGTTACAACTGCTTAAAAGTGCCTTAGGCACTTTGATTGACAGGTCCTGTACTCAGTTCAAAAGAAAAATAAAATCCCACTGTGAGTCCCGAATCCAGGACCTTGGCAACTATAGTCTGCATGACTTACCACTAAGCCATGACTCTTATATAAAAACAGTGTGCTAAAATAAATATATCATGTAACAATAGGAATGAATGTAAAGGGAATATAGATGTGTAGTACACAAAGCATGACATTTAGAATCACAAACAAAACTGGTGGATTTCCATAATAGTAGTGTGTGAACAGAAACAGCCATGCTAGTTGGAAGCTAGTAGGCAATAATGTCACCATAGCACCTTGCAAGACACACACATACTCACAGCAGGATAAGCACTGCCCATACCCCACAACCTCTTACAGGAACACATCCGGACCAAGTAATAAAATATGTGGAGCAAAGGCCCAAAACCAGGGACACATTACAAATAAAGTTACAACAAACGCAGACAGTTCAGAAAGTAACAGGGTCTACACCTTGTGGGATGTTTGGAAGGGTATGCAGTCTGGAACTTGAATGTTTGTCACCATATTCTGACTTGAGCCCAGACTGACTTGCCAGATAAAGGTGTGCATGAGATATTGACCAAATTATGAGGCAGAAATGTGGACAGCCTGCAAATATCTGTACACATGACGGGTCCAACACCACCATATTTGAATAGTTACGAACCTAGACATAGCAACAGTGAATGTCTTACAGGGATGCCCCACAGACCCCATGTGAAATGTACAAACAGTAGGCAGAAAGGTGTAACACATGCAATGGTAACTATGGAGTCCGATAAGTATTCACCACTCGCATGGCAGAAAAAGTGTAGTAATACATATGCTCATGCTAACCCACAGTCACAACTGCAGCATACCAGACATTTTAATGGGTGTACCCCACTGATATGTACCATTCCATGAGGCACATAACTGATGAACCTGAAAGTCTCTGGGGCCTGCTCAGCAGCATACTCAAATACCCTAATAGATGTCAAGGCCCACACCATGGCCAGACCACACTGCATGCTGTAACACCCTAGCAGATATAGCAAGCATTCCAAGGTGTGAATGTACATGGAAAATAGGAAAGCTACAGCAGCACACTACAGTCAAGACACCTAGCAGGCATACAAGTAGTGACTGTAAAGGGCAACTATTGAAGCCTTAGCAACAGAGTGCAAGCAAAAGTGAAAGGAAAGCACACACACACACACACACACACACACACACACACACACACACACACACACACACACACACACACATTAACAATAGTAGTAGTTGTAGTTGTCAGTGTACATACACAGTTAGTACAGGAAACTGGATAAATGAATGGAGGAATGTTAATCTACAACACACCTGGAAATATGAGAGAGATACCAACCTTTACACTCACAGAACATTGTCCACAGCATAACAGCATGGTCCCTGCCCTTAACAACTGAAAGGGCTACGCCTATCTCACACACCTTTTTATAGCACTGTTCTGAAATCACAGTGAGAACTGCAATCAGTACACAACTGGCTGCATGCAATTAGCAAATGCTGGCTAACAATTGGTGCAGTGGCCATCACATGGGCATATGCAGATACCTACAAAAGTATGCTGTACTCCATGTCCATGCATGCAATACTTTCATTGCACCCTGAGAAGGACGTGAGAGACAGACAGAGACAGAGAGAGAGAGAGAGACAGAGAAAACTGCAATTAAGCAGACAGAAACGAATTGTTCAGCAACAGCTACCTGAAAGCTGACAACTGGGAAGTGGAGCAGCAGGACAGAGAACCAGACAGCAGCAGAAGCAGCTGTGACAAACACAGGTAATGTAAAGTAATACTATAAAGGTGTACATACTGTGAACCCTCCATATGTGTCATTGGTCTGTATCCATATGTATATGAAGATGTGTAAAGGGCAGGAGACATACAGCAACTATCAGTGAAGGCTGTACATACATTTGTATGTGAGAGCATCTATGTGCACATATCAATGTTGTTTGATTGTAGGTTGTAGTGCCATGTACAAATTAGGTTACACAGCTATGTATGTTTAGCAGTATGTTAGTGTGTGTATACAGTATGGTAGACAAATATGTTGATATACCTGTCCAACATATGGATATGTATGTATGTCAACATATGTATGTGTATATATATATATATATATGTATATATATATATATATATATATATATATATATATATATATATATATATATATATATATATATATGATATGCATATATGTATACATACATAGAGAGAGAGATGTAGGAATACATAGACAGATGTCGATAGAATATTGTACCAACATATCTATGTAATGCACACATGCAGATATAGATATATGTAGATACATATACATAGACAGACTGATCTGACTACCTACAGGTATGATTGTATATGATGACCTGCAACACAGCCTGTCCCACCCCTCTGTCACTCACACACCCCTCTGTGCCCCCTCCACATCTATAGGAATATATGTACATCAATATATATATATATATATGTGTATATGTATACGGATATATATATATATATATATATATATATATATATATATACATATAGATATATCTATATACATATATATATATATATATATATATATATATATAGAGAGAGAGAGAGATGTATATAAAGTCTGAGTGAGGCACATGTGTACAGATGTATTGCAACAGGTGCCTGGTGACAAAGGCATGGAGTGAACACCAGTGTCAAATCCGGAGTATCATACCACATTCCAGGTCACCAACACCAGTAACCACCAGATATGTGATTGGCCGCCCACCACTGCATGTGTCAGGGGTGAGCAGGGTCAGAAATGTGTACAATAGTGGCCCCAATGATAGTCACAGTGGCACACTATCCCTGGAATACCTGCACATGGTATGCGTCCGCAGACATGGTGAGTCAGGTATGGACATGTAGGTCGGTGTACCCCCCACACCACATAATGGATGCCATGGTATGGACCTCACATGACAGCAACAGATATGGAGAAGGACACAGTGACATGTACAACACTGTGACAACGCACTCAAACACATTACCAATGCACAGCAACTGACAACACCACAGAGTACACATATACTACCCACATAGAGGTTACCACTCCCAGATTTACATATGGAGGTCACACCCATGACAGATGTCCAACAACCATAGTAACACCTCCCACCATCCACAACCTAAATTTCTGCTGTGTGTCGTCCGTGCCACTGCAATAGTGTGCACATGTGGAGGTAAGAGTTCCTACTCACAGATAAGACACACCCTGCAATAAACCACACAGTGTTAAGAAGCGAGACTCCCCATGAGTACATGTCACACATACCCCTGCTGAATGTTAGTCAGATAGGTAATATGCCATATGAGTCACCCTGTGTAACTGTGTGACGGCAGCAGGTACCATCACACCACATGTGTCACAATGGTCAGGGTAGCAGAACAGTACGCTGCTGTAGACACAGGGGCAATAGCATATTGTATACTATTGTATTGTAATGTAATGTACTGTGTTGTATTGTATTAGTATGGTGAGGTGCCTCCTTCATGGAGTGCAACCACTGCTGCTGTGCGCCAGTGTACAGGTACATATCCTGTAGTCAGGCTAGTGTTACATAGCACTTCTATATGTGTGTTTAGCTCCTGTCAGAGGTTATGTAGCATGCAACTGGGTATACCATCAGGTCCCATCCATGTTGTGTATTCTGCTGTCCTGCGGGTGTCTCTCACCTGGACATCTGTGATGACGGGGAGGTTACAGTCAGCTGGGATAACTATGCCTTACTACAGGGGAGAGGGCGGGGTGACACCTGCACTGAACCTGTCCACCACAATGTTGTCGATATCTGTGGTGTCAGTGAAATATGTGTTGTGTACTACCTATGGGCATAGAGGATGGCTCCTGACCAGGTTGCTAACATAACTGAAGAAGGCCTCCTGGTTATCTGTAGTGTCACTCTTGATTTCCCTCTCAACGTTGCCCATGTAGTCAGTATGATGGGAAATAGATCCTTACCAGTGCTGCTCAGACATGCCCTCCCTTCAGTGAATGATGCTCTGTCTTGCAGTAGCGTCCATCTTCTGTAATACAATCTGTCTATGGCTGGGGTCCACCAGACAGGATGCTGTCCCTTTGTGGAGAGTGTCTTGGTCATATATGGGATTGCATGATCCATGCATTCTTGGAGATGTCTGTAGAAAGCAATTGTGTAGGGGTCAGCATTGTGGGTTGTATCTGCCACTGGCCCAGTGGGCTGTAAGGATACCATATCACTGTTACAAAGTGTAAAGTTTGTATCTGTAATGTTATGCACTATAGTCATCTGTGCTGGTGGTGGAGGTGGGATATGTATATCCAGGGCAATCAGTGTGTGGTCAGCCCACAGTAGTTGCCGATGTAGGCCATACAGTACCTAGATACAAACCCCCAGAGTGAGGAGGTGCTTCTGACCTGAATCGGTGTTCTGACTGCTGGTGTTTGGTAGTATGTCGTATGGAGTCTGCCAGGTACTGTTGCACAGTTGCTGGCCGAGCACTGATACCTGGCCATCTACATGTGTATCCACCAATAGACAGACAGATGCTACATATGTGAGATATGTTGTATCATAACAGTCGAGTAGCATGTGTAGTATGTGTGCCAAAGTCTGCTGACATATATTGCTGATACCAGGTTATTTTCTTTCTCAGGTACATGGCCCACCTAAGGAACCCCACCTACTCCACAGCTGAGGATGAGGAGATACACCAGAGCCTGGTGCGGGACTATGCAATACTCTTTTCCCGCACCAGCCAGAATCAGCAGGAGAGGGCTGCACTCTGGCAAGACCTTGTCCGTCGGGTAAATGATATAGGCACGCATAATAGGACATATGAGCAGGTACGACATCACTGCAGTGATTTAATCAGACATGTCCGTCAGCGTGCGTCAGATATCCACAGGCAACAGGTCGCCACAGGTGGTGGGCTGGCTACACATCCCCCACTCACCAGACTGGAGGGACTACTCCTGAGTGTAGTGGCTCCAGTCCACCAGCAACAACAACAGCAGCAGACATGCATCATGATGGAGGCTGGAGCCACACAGCAGCAAGACAGTGAACGTGCAGGTAATATGTCATATGTATAGTTGACTGTTGTGTACACTGGTAGTTAATGCATGTCTGAGGTGTGTCCTTGGTTTGTAGCTGTCACCATAGTATTTAATGTGCAAGTGTGATATCCTCAATATTAGCTGCTGACCTGTGAAAGGCGACTGTTGTACTCCTGACCTGTATCATACTCAGTAACAATGGCATAGTTGTGCCCACTGACATTAGTTTCTTCATGTCTGCAGGACCCTCTGGTATAACTGCAATGCAGCCTATCCATGCTGGTGAGTGTGTATTAACAATTCCTGTAATAGTGTTGATAGTAATAGTACTATTTGGCTCAGTAGTGCTCTTTGTATGCATGTAGGTGTGTCTGTGTCTGTGTGTTGATATCACGCATACTGAGTACTGTACAATTGTGTGAAACTGTGTGCATGTGTGCATGTGTGCAGGTGTGCATGTGTGCATGTGTGCATGTGTGCACGTGTGCACGTATGCATGTGTGTACCTGTGCATGTGTGCATGTGTGCATGTGTGCACCTGTGCATGTGTGCATGTGTGCATGTGTGCATGTGTGCACGTGTGCACCTGTGCATGTGTGCATGTGTGCACGTGTGCATGTGTGCACCTGTGCATGTGTGCATGTGTGCATGTGTGCAGGTGAGCATGTGTGCACCTGTGCATGTGTGCATCGCTGGTAATGTGTAGACATTGTAAACTGTGTTTCCTGTTTCCTTCCCACAGGTTCTGTTGCTGCTCTGGTGTCATGTAGCAGGGAACCTGAGTCAGGTGACGTGGGTACTGATAATGATGACATCGGTGTAATGGCACAGGAAGGTATGCCAGGGTCCGCCATTGGTCAGCCGATTGACAGTACACAGCTGTCGACCCCATCAATGCGCACAGTTATCCTGCCAATACACCCCTTGTCACCACTGTCCCTAGGTGATGGACAGCATACAGTGGGCATTGACCAGGGTAATGTGGTATCTGTGACACATGCCTCCCCACACAGCAGCCATGGGCATGGCCCAGAGATGGTACCACACAGACAGATGTCCAGGGGTTCTCGTGGGAGCATCCATGGGCGTACTGCCCTTGTCAGACGTGCCCACAGAGTTCTTACAACCTCAGCTATGTTTCGGACGGTCATGCAGGCACAGTCACGTATGGAACGGTACACCAGACAGGGTCTGAGGGAGCTGGCAGCATGTCACACAGCCATGACTGACAGTATGCGTGACATTGCGGCTGCCATCCGTGATTTCACCGATGTCATAGACAGATGTTGTGGGGACATATTAGACCGGTTCCACAACTACATGTCCATAAGCCAGGGTGATGGTGGGCGGTTGAGGCGTCGACGTGTCCGTATGCCAGCAACAGCAGCAGCTGGCAGTCGGCGCGGATGACAACAGGGCCGCGGCCGCCCCAGTAGTGCCAGCAGCAGCCCCAGCAATGCTGGGTCTGTGCTGTCATCAGACCACCCCAGGAGACCACGTGCACATGGCTCTGGCCAGGCCCGACAGGGATCTGTGTCCAGTCAATGAACACCTGCTTCTGATGACAGTACCCAGTCTGGGTTGGTACCGGATACGGTCCGTAGCACCCCTGCAAGGCACAGGTACCGTGTCCGTGGCCAGAGACACTGATCTGTATGACCTGGCAGTTACAGTCTGTGGCTGTCCACAAACACCAGTATATGGCAGCCATGAGGTGGAACTGTGTGCATCCATACACACATGCAAATTGACAACACCTGGGGCTACCGCATACACGCACACACTGCATCAACATTGCCCCACCTTCTACTGCTGTCCCTCACCAACACACATACACATACATGTCAATTGGTGGTATGGGTGGCTGACTCAGGCATACCAAGTTCACACCCTGTGCATATGATGAAACTGTGCCACCTCCTGCAATCTGTAACAACTGTGCAGGTACAGGTTAACATGTTGCTGATGCACAGGGTGACCACATAGATGTGTAGTAATAGTATCATGTTGTTAACAGTACTGTGTGCGGAATTAATTGTGGGTATATCACAGCATGCCTGATGCAGTAAGTGTGTGATTGTCATGTCCTGTTGTCTACACCCATGGTAAGTACCATAGTGTATCATCTGCACATGTTGGCATACTGGTGGTAATGATGTCAACAGAAGGCTACATACATAGGTAGCACAGGGGATAGGGTAATGAATGTAGTAATACACAATGATGGACATGTAAATTGCAAGTGGCATGTTGCCCACACTAGACTCTGCAATGCAGATGTTTGAGGATGTTGATATGTGTGCAGTACTACACGACTGGTACAGGACACACAGGAGCACCCTAGCACTGCATGCTCATATCTCATACCATGCTAGACAGCCCCAACACACATAACTAATTGTCACAGGAGGGAGAGTCCCCATATATGTCAGGGATACTGTGGTGGCAGGCCAGGGAGCATACATCCTACTAAGTATGGAACCACTGAGTGAAGGCTCAGTGTCTGTTATTTGACGTGTATTACTGCAGGTATGAGCACATGGGTTTCTATCCAGTTATTGTACATCCTGACAGTACATGCATGTTCTGTACACTTGTGTGCACTGAGACTGGATCCTAGCCATCTGACCCGTGTATTTCCATGTACATGTGCATAGTGCCTGCATATTTGCAGTGTTAGCTACTGGAACTGGTACAGCTTGTTTGTTGTACAATGGACTACATGGAGCCCTGTTTACTGTATCTTTGTTTGCATGCATGTTTGCTTGCAATTACCCTGGAATACTGATCACACCTGCAATGCATAGTTATAGAGCTTCTGTGGACTCCTAGTGCCATCTGCATAGCCTACTATATGTATGTCCATGTCCCACTTGACAGGTTGTCACTGTTTGTCCTGTTCACATGTACATTGCCTGTGACACAGTGCATATGACCTGCCTGGCATGTGTCCACGTGAGCAGTCATATATGCTACTGCTAACTAATCACAGGCACTACACCTTCACACATTCATCTTCTGTTGAACTACCTGCTTTGCTAGGGACAGCCTGCACCTGTCACCCTGGCCTTTCAGATATTGGCAAAGGCTCTTGCTACCCCATAGTGCCTATGTTAGGCAGGGCTCAAATGACAAACCCACCTTCATAGGTATCACAAGGGATAAGACACTAAGAGCAATGCTACCCAACGCCAGATGTCTAAACCTCCAGATGCATGCACCCAAAACACTCCTTGGCATGGAAAACATCAATATCTGTGCAGTAACAGATGCCTGGTTCAGGGCTACTGAGAGCACACCAGCACTACCGGGTGTAACCTGGTTGATTTCTTTGATACAGTCACCAAGGCCATTGCCGAGGGGAAGGTGGTTCACACAGCCTACCTGGACCTTGCAAATGCCTTCGCAACAATACCCCACTTGGGCATTCTAGGGAAGCTCACCAGCTTAAATATAAGCCCCTATGTCACTAGATGGATTGCACAGTGGCTCAAGAACAGAACCCACATGGTTAGCATTGCTTGAGCCATGCCAGACCCCATAACAGTTACGGGTTGTGTCCCACAAGGCTCAGTCCTGGGACCCTCTTGTTTTGTATATATTTATTGGAGGTACAGGCCAACACGTATGGACTGTGGCTGTCCAAATATGCAGATGACTGCAAACTGGCCACCATAATCGACTCTCCAGCTGACACAAGCATCTTCCAAAGGGGCATCATAGCAACAGACAACTTGTGCCAGAGCCATGGCCGTCTGCTGAACAGTGTTTAGAAGGGGAATGTGCATCCTGTAGTCTGTTCACCTAGTTGCCAAAAGGGACATTGTCCTCACACACACTAACCCCCCTCAGCCAAAAACACACACTTGCCAATTGCAGGATTCAAACCCCTATCTGACTGTTATGACACTTGAGACGGATGCATTAGCAGAGCACGCTATTTGCATTACTGGGTGTTTTCTCTTCCCCTGCTATACTTATAGAGTGCTGACATCATCAGTGTTTAGAAAAGGGAATGGGCATCCTGTAGTCTGTTCACCTAGTTGCCAAAAGGGGCATTTCCCTTACATACTAACCCCCCTCAGACAAACACACACACTTGCCATTCGCAGGATTCAAACCCCTACCTAACGATGTTACGACACTTGAGACGGACGCATTAGCAGAGCGCGCTATTCGCATTACTGGGTGGTTTCTTTTCTCCTGCTTTACTTATAGGGTGCTGACATCATCGGTGTTTAGAAAGGGAATGTGCATCCTGTAGTGTCTTATCCTATTTGCCAAAAGGGACATTTCCCTCACACACACAAACCCCCCTCAAACAAACACACACACTTGCCATTCGCAGGATTCAAACCCCTACCTAATTATGTTATGACACTTGAGACGGACACATTAGCAGAGCGCGCTATTCGGATTACTGGGAGGTTTCTTTTCTCCTGCTGTACTTATAGGGTGCTGACATCATCGGTGTTTAGAAAGGGAATGTGCATCCTGTAGTGTCTTATCCTATTTGCCAAAAGGGACATTTCCCTCACACACACAAACCCCCTTCAGACAAACACACACACTTGCCATTTGCAGGATTCAAACCCCTACCTAACTATGTTATGACACTTGAGACGGACGCATTAGCAGAGCGCACTATTCACGTTACTGGAAGGTTTCTTTTCTCCTGCTGTACTTATAGGGTGCTGACATCATCGGTGTTTAGAAAGGGAATGTGCATCCTGTAGTGTCTTATGCTATTTGCCAAAAGGGACATTTCCCTCACACACAAACCCCCCTCAGACAAACACACACACTTGCCATTCGCAGGATTCAAACCCCTACCTAACTATGTTATGACACTTGAGACGGACGCATTAGCAGAGCGTGCTATTTGCATTATTGGGAGGTTTTTTCTCCTGCTGTACTTATAGGGTGCTGACATCATCGGTGTTTAGAAAGGGAATGTGCATCCTGTAGTGTCTTATCCTATTTGCCAAAAGGGACATTTCCCTCACACACACTTGCCATTCGCAGGATTCAAACCCCTACTTAACTATGTTATGACACTTGAGACGAATGCATTAGCAGAGCGCGCCATTCGCATTACTGGGAGGTTTCTTTTCCCCTGCTGTACTTATAGGGTGCTGACATCATCGGTGTTTAGAAAGGGAATGTGCATCCTGTAGTGTCTTATCCTATTTGCCAAAAGGGACATTTCCCTCACACACACATACACCCCTCAGACAAACACACACATGCCATTTGCAGGATTCAAACCCCTACCTAACTATGCTATAACACTTGAAATGGACGCATTAGCAGAGCGCGCTATTCACATTACTGGGAGGTTTCTTTTCTCCTGCTGTCCTTATAGGTTGCTGACATCATCGGTGTTTAGAAAGGGAATGTGCATCCTGTAGTGTCTTTTCCTATTTGCCAAAAGGGACATTCCTCTCACACATACTTACACACACACCAACCCCACTCACACACTGAGCATTTGCAGGATTTGAAACCCCTACCTAACTATGTTATGACACTTGAGACAAACGCATTAGCAGAGTGGGCTATTCGGATTACTGGGAAGTTTCTTTTCTCCTGCTGTACTTATAGGGTGCTGACATCATCTGTGTTTAGAAAGGGGAATGTGCATCCTGTGGGGAGGCAGACACCAAGCACACTATGGCTAAGCTGTCATTCCCTAGGGCAAACAGCCTAGTGTTGACCTCTACACCATTATGTTTAATTGTCAAATGCACATTAGTTGTTGCTGATAGACTGTTTGCATATCTTTATTGCCATAGCATTCCCTGTTTGTATGAACAACTTCTGCATCTGTGGAAGATGTTTGCATATGGGAGGGATCCACTATATCACGTATGTCTCTGTAGTCATTTAACTGTGTGCACTGGGCAGACTGCTGTAATGTGGTTGGTTCCTGGCATAACACATAACAATACCAGATATGTGTGTCCAACTGCTAAACCGAGATTTGGCCTAAGTGTGTGAGCATGCCCAGTTCAGCCTTCCCATGGCATGTTGTCAAAGTGTGTGAGCATGCCCAGTGTGAGCATTCCATATGTTGGACTCTGCAGCCCACCACATTTGTGGATGTGTGTGAACTTCAACAACTATCACCTGCTTATGGTTGTGGGTTGTGTGTCATGTTGTGTAGTTACTGTACAACTGCTTTGTGTGTGAACACAACAGGATTATACTGTGCCTGCAGTGTTTGCATGGGATACTTTGCATACAGTTGTCAACATCCTTTCACACTGACCTAACACTGTAGTACTGTATAGTGTACTGGTAGTACTTTGACTGTGGTGGACAGTATCCTGGGCTTTACTGCTATCACTGCTTTACATTTCGATAGTGGGCACAACAGCATGGTTGCAGCCAGTTGTGTACATCTGACCATGTTGCATTCTGTTCAGATATGAACTACTTACACCAGGCTTGTCCAACATTATTAGTGTATTCCACAACATAGGTGTACAATTGCAAACACTAGCGATGTGCCCTAGTCCATGTCTAATGCAAGTTGGAGAGTGTGTTTGTCCTTCAACACACATTGTAAGAGGAGTTTGCCATGACATATGTCATGGTTAGTATACTGTGCCTCTGTCTACCTGTGACATGACAGTGATACCCAGGATAAACCTACCATCTCCCGTCCACCCATCAGGATTCCTATTGAGGAAGATTGATAAGTGACTCTATGGGTAGCCTGTGCTGAGGGTTCACTCATGGGTAGGAGTGGCTTCTGTGTTATGGATCACACAGTACAGCTTGTCCTATGTAAGTCAGTGCTGGGGTTCAGGTCTCTCATGTGCATAGCTCACTGCCATTCAGATTGTACAAGGTGCAGCATGTTTATTGATGCCAGCAACACAGGCAACACATGGCATCTGTGCAGGCTGTTTGATACTCCTGATGAGGTACTGTTGGGGACTTTACAGTTGATGGAGGTGTCTGCTGAGGTACATCCCACAGGGGCTATTGTAGTCGATTGTACCAGTGATGCAGAATGACTGCAGAGCCACAATGACCTCCCCTTATGTAGATCTGACAGCCTTCATGATTAGGTGGGTATATGGTATGTTTCTGTAAACACTACAGCACATGTTTGTCCAATGCAGGATATTTATCACCCTGTGTCCCCAGGTCTCTGATTACATGTTAACTACATAATGGGTTAACACCTATGTGGTAATTGGTGGGCACATACTGTATATCCACGGGGGTTGACTATACACGTTTCTGCACTTAGCTTGCTGACATGGCTATGGCACCAGTTGTCTGTTTCTATGTGGCCCTTTTGTGGGATGCATGTGTCAGCTGGTGGATCATATGTGGTGATCAGTTTGTAGTCCTCTGCAAAAATGTTAGGACACAGTCCTTCCATGTTTGCCTGTACCTATGGGACATATATACCAGACGAGGGAGATACCAGGACAAAGCCTTGTGGGATGCCAGTTATATCTGGTTTGTAGTCTGACATGGCTGAAGCATGTCTGACCATGTCTGTTCTGTCCTTGGTCTGGTTTGCAACCCCTCTACTGACATGTGTGTTTATATTTAAGCTGGTGAGCCTATCTATACTGAACATGTAGGGTATTGTATAGAAGCCTTTGCAAGGTCCAGATACACTGTGTGGAGCACATTGCCCTCATCAATGACCTTAATGACTGTTTCAATTGAGTCAAACATGGTTAGGGGCAGGATCTGCACTTGAGAAGGCCACACTGGGTTGGGTCTGGTGTCAGTAGGTCCCCAACATCCTTATGTCTGTGGTACATGCTGATCCTTTCCATAGCTGTGCAAACTGAGCTTCTCAGGATTCTGGGGTAGTACTGTTCAGTATCCATTCAGGCAACACCTTTGTTGAGAAGGACCACTGTTGTTGTACACTGCTCTTTGGGTAGATATTCTGTGGTAAGGCTGACATTGAACAGTAGTGTGGTTTGGCATTCCATTAATCTTAGAGTCCATGTTGCACTAAGCCCAGGACACCATCTCATACCATTGCTGCTGTGTGTTTTGCTTTGGAGATGTTGTCTGTTACCTCAGCATCTGCAATGTCAGGGGGCCAGCAGTCTGCTGGGATAGATATTCTGCATTCGTGGGGGTGGGGGGGTTTGCACTGCACCTGTCAGGATGTATGTTGGTAATATGTGTGTGTGTTTGTGGTATTTGTGTGATTCAGGGCATATCTGTGAATTCCCAACATGGCTCCTACCATCAGTTGTGTAAGCCTTGGGATTATCCTTAGTGTCCTGTACAATTTGTATCTACATAGGTTCATAGGTTCATACTAGGCTATCCACCCTGGGCATTTGTTAGCCTAGCCAGAGTGTGTGTGGCTTTTGGGACCCCTTGCTATGTGGATATTATGGCCATTTATGATTTGCTTTGCTGTGCCTCTGTCTGGACATGACACAGTGAAGACCCCCACTGTAACTCTACAATCATCCATCCACTTGGCAAGATTCCTGTTGAACAGTGTCAGTGCGGGGCTCTGCCTAACATGGAGTGGGATTCTGGTCCAGGGTGTGGGGAGCCTCTGGATTATGTATCTGTCCCACCGACACATCCTATTTCATTATTTGTTGAGGTTGACATCTCTCACTCTCGCAGCTCCAATGGATATGTGTTTTCTGGGGTGGAGCATGTCCATTACTCCTGTGTTGGGCATGGCCTCCTACAACAGGCATGCAATGCCTCTGTGTGGGCAGTATGTGACTGGATTCAGCTGGGGTGTCTACAGCCAGGCAGCATATGACATATATTTGAGACACTTTATCCTCTTGGTGAGGTACCTTTGAGGTCTTTCTAACTGCTGCAGGTGTCAGGTAAGGTAGATCCCATATGAGGAATTGTACTAGATTATGGGTGTGATTAGAGAAAAGTATAGGGGCACAGTGACCTCTGTTGCCGTAGATGTGACTCCTTTCCTGATACAGTGTCAAATGTAGACAGTCTTCCTAGCCACATTGGCAATGTGGGTGTCACATAACAGGTTACTGTCCACTTGTGTCCCTAGGTCCCTGGTTACTCCTTCCATACATAATGGTTTACCACCTATGTGGTAATTCGTGGTACCTTGTTTGGTATTTGGTGGGACATTCATACTGTCCAGTGTCTTCAGGACGGTTGGGGGGGTTATTGTGTGTGAGAGTGCGGTCTGTAGCATGCTACAGACTGCACAGCAGTCTTGCCTACAGTTAGTTGCACATGGGTGAACTCCACTGCCTTGTGCATTGTCAGTTACCTGGACGTATGGGTGTCTGTGCTGCCTATGGATACTCACCCTCCTTTTATGTTTTGTTCCAGGTTTTGGGGCCATGACACATGGTACGTGGTATAACCTGGTAGTGCTGGTGTGCTGTCAGGAGCCTTGCAGCAGGTTTCTGTCACTGCACAGACATCGATGTTCTCTATTCTGGGGATGGCCTCGGGAGCATGCATATTTGGGTGTACACATCTGGCATTGGTCAGCATTTCCCTTATGTTTCTTCCCACTTATGTTTTCTAGGGTGGTGGGTCAGTCTTTTCAGCCTTGCCTACAAAAGGCTCTATGGAGGTGGCAAAGGCCTTATCCAATATTCAGACGCCCAGGGGTAACAGGTGCAGGCCATCCCAAGGACAGCTGCGTGGCTTGTCAAGCATGACATCCCGAGCAGACAGACATTGGATCCCCTTGGAGTGACACCAGTAAGTGTGCTACTTGCTATGACTGATCATTCCGTGTTTGTACTGTAGCATTATTCTTGGTAAGGGTAGGATGCTGCGAATGGTGAGTGTCATACCGGCCTGGACTACATAATCGGATAGCTCATCTGTGTCTCTTTACATGTAGGCTAGGGCAGTACATCTCAGGTCATTCACATCAGCATGGACTATGACTGCATCATATTTCTACTTGCTTTGGAGTGACCTACATATTTCTGTTATGTGGCATATTGTGGCAGCCTACAGGCAGCTTACTGTACCCTTTCCCTTGTTCAGTCTGGTGTGCGGGACAGCAGTGTGTCTGACTATGGAGTCACCTATTACAACTGTATCAGGCATGTTGTTTCTCCTTCTGGCCTGTGACTGTTTGGCACACCAGCTTTGTGTGCTATGTGTTGCATGTGCTATGTTTGGAGGCTGTTTCATTGGGTGTCTGCTTTAGAGGCCTCTGTTGGTGTGCTGTGTTTGTGATTTCTGCCTCCGGGAATGTATTTCTGTGTTTATGTATTTGGTTTGCAGTTGTGATAGGTCTATGTGGGTATGTGCTTGTGGTGTGTGTGGTTACCTTCTCCTACTGACTTGTTTTGGGAGTACTGAGTTGAGGGAGCTCAGCCTCCAGTTTGGATGGATGGTTGCATCTCTCACATATATTTGTATTTCTTGGGTGGAGTTGGGGGTTGTCTGTGTACTTGGGGCAGGTGTAACATTGCCTCAGGATTCACAGATTCCACTTGCTGTGGCTGGCTTTAGTGGATTGCATGTGTGGACAGATTTTATTGCCATACTACTGATCAGTAATTACTTCATTGTTCATGTTTGCTCTATCATGTAGTAGCTTCCTCATTCTCTTAGTTTATAGGTTTATAGGTTTATAGGTTCATACTAGGCTATCTGCCCGAGGGCATTTACAAGCCTAGCCCATAGTTTTGTGGCTTACGCCACCCCTTTAGTATGGGGAACTATACCCATTATTTTGCTGTGCCTCTGTCGAGCAGTGACACTGAGGTAATCCCTGGGGTATATCTGCGATCTCCCATCCATTGGTCAAGATTTCTCTTGAACAAGGCCAGCGAGGTGCTCTGCCTCACATATACCGGGATTTTATTCCACAGCATAGGGAGTCTTTGGGTGATGATCTTGCATGTTTTGGTTACGGCTGGTGTCCACCATGCCAGATTTAGGCACTGTGTCTTGTTTTAATTTAGGACTGCATAATCCAAGCATTCCTGGCAGTGTTCATGGAATGGCTGTATTACAGGTTCTGAGGTGTGGCCCATATTTTGCACCTGCACGGGACCTTTAATGGATTCCACATCAGTTTGGAGGTGTGCAAATATTGCTAAGCACATGTTTTCCACTGTGGTTTTCTGGCCAGGGACTGTGGTCAGGATTTGTATATCCAGTGTGATTACTATATGGTCTGGTTTTACCAGTGAGCAATACACTTCTCATCTTGACATCCCGTACCCATGTTGCTGATTATCACATCCAGTATGCTTACCCCTCTTGTGGGGGTGGTACGTTGTTCCTGGGCCTTTTGGTTTGTGGATTTGATGAACTTTTGTCCTACACTGTTGCAGCTGGTATAATGCTCCCAGTCTATATGTCTGGGTATTTGCAGTCGCCCAATATAATGTGGTTTGTAGGACTTGATATATTCATGTATTCCAGCATAGGCCGGATGCAGTTCCTGGTGTTGGGCCAGTAGTCTGTAGCAGGCTATAAACTGGGGGGCAGTTTTAGCCACTGTTACTTGAGCATGGCTAGTCCATGCTGCTTTTTGTGGTGGTACCAACATGGGGGTGTGGTTATCCTTGACAATTCTTGCTAGTCACCCTCCTTTTGTAGCTTGTTCCAAGTTTTGAGGCTGTACAGCACAGTATGAGGTGTAACCTGGTAGTGTTAGGGTGCTGTTGTGAGCCTTGCTTCAGTTTTCTGTTACAGCAGTTATCAACATTCTCCATACTGGGTGAGCTTAGACTGCATGCATCTTGCTGTTTCAACTTATCCCTTATCTTATTCTTATCCCTTCTGGTACCGATGGAGATAGGTTTGTGTTTTGAGCCTTACCTATTCAGGGCACACTGTGCGTGACAACAGCCTTTGCCAGTATCCATATGGCCTGCACTGATAGGTGCACGCCAGTCCTAGCAGGTGGTGCATCATGTCATGCTCAGCATGTCATCCCAGACTGGCACACATTGGGTCCCCTTTGAGTAACTGCGATACTTCAGTCAATTGTTGCACTTGATCATCTCGTTGTCATGTTGTGGCATGCTGCTTGGTGAGGGCAGGATGTTAGTCAGGGTCCTCAGGTGTGCATATGGTACTTGGTGTTACATTACTTAACACATAGCATTCATGCCTCAGGTGGTGCTGCAGGGCTGCCTCTGTCGGATGCGCATAATACACTTCCCTGTACATGTTTGAGAGCAGGTTGTGTCACGTTAGGCATCCCTGTTACTATATGGGTGAGTCAGAGAGGGGTACCATTCCCAAGGTTCCTACTGAGACAATGTGTGTGCTACGCATTGCCTCTTTGCCAAGGCCAGGGCATACTGGGCACACCTCCTTCTGCCTACTGGGGCAGGCTCAGGTTGTTCCTCCTCCGAGTCACGCTGTGCCTGTGGTGGCCTTGGCAATGGTGGGGGGCTGTTTGGCCCAGCCCTATGCTGGTCCTGCTGCAGCTGTTTTCGCAAGATCATATTATGTAGCATAGCACATACCATGACAATTTGGGTACATGTAGTTGGTGTGTACTGCAAGGCTCCACCAGATGTGTCCAGACACCGGAACCCTGACTTGAGCAGCCCAAACACACGCTCTATTACATTACGTGTTTGTGCGTGTGCCTCATTATGGCGCTCCTGTTCAGGTGTGTGTGCGTTTCTGATGGGTGTCATCAGCCACGGCTCCAGTGCATAGCCAGCATCCCCCACTAGATGTCCGTGCGGGATGTCCCCATTGGCAAATGTCTGGTACAGCTGCGTCAAATGCCAGATGTGGGAATCGTGGTAGCTCCCAGGACAGCCAGCACACGCATTCATTATTATGCCCTGGGCATCACACATGACCTGGCAGTTGATGGAGGGGAAGCCCTTGCGGTTGATGTATGCCCTACCCTGCTCACCGGCTGGTGCTTTGATGCGTATGTGCGTGCAGTCTATTGCACCCACTACCTCAGGGTATTCCGCTATTTGCTGGAAGAGACGCATGTTGCTGGCCAATACCTCACAGGCATTGGGGAAGTATACATGATCACCGACATGTGCTGACATGGCATCCAGGAACTGGTGCAGTACCCTGGAAGCTGATGCCTGTGATATCCCCATCATATCGCCAGTTGGTCTCTGGAAGGTACCTGTTGCTAGTATTCTTAGGCCAACACATACCTTGGTTTCCACTGGGATGGGTTCCCCTCTGTTGGTTCTGTGTGTGAGGCGTGGCCTGCACAGCTCCACTATTTGCTGCAGGAGGTCTCTGTCCACTCTATAGCTCTACTATCTCCAGCTCATGTAACCCGTGGTAGGTGACCCTGGGCCTGTACACTCTTCTCCGTCTCCTCACTGTGGGTTGTCTGGCACCATCTGCATTGTCACCACCCTCAGCAAGTCACCTATGTCTCATTATGACAGCTATGGCAGCCCCTAACATTTCTGCTCTGAGTTCAGCTTTTTCAGTTTTCACTTCTGATAACTTAACTCCTGTCTTGCAGTGTCTCTTGAGAGAAACATTCTGCACTGCTGTTTGCAGAGTTTTAAGTGCTGGGCTGGCCTAGTATTCTGCCTGTGTAATTGCCTGCATCTAATTGTTTTCACCTGCTAGCTCCAGCAGTGTTCCCTGCTAACTTCCTACTACATCTGTTGCTTCCTTTTTCCTTTCTGTTTCCTCAGGGTGGAGCCGTGTGCAAACCAGCAGAAACACGCTCACAGTGGCTTACACGCGCGCACACATACTTACACAGTTCAGAATCTGCTTATTTGGTTTTAAACACGTGCACGCCCGCGCACACAGTGTTAAACATCTCCCAACACGCTCCCACATGCTGAGTCTGCCTTACACGCGCACACACTGCCTTACACGCGCGCACACTGCCTTACTCGCGCTTCGTGGCGCGCACACGTGCGCATACACGTCCAGCAAGAAACTTTGATGTAGGCAACAGTGTACACCTTCCATTTCTTGACTTTCTCATGTTTACTTAGTGGCACACCTCTTTCCTTGATATCTGTCTGACATCTGTCATGTAACTCTAACCTCCAATGAACTGCATCTCTTTCTACCATTCCCCCCTGTGATGTCACCTATCTCCTACTCTGTTCCTCCCCGTATGTAACTCTTACACTACTCAGAATGTGCTCATTTGCTATGTGACAGTGGAATTCAGTATCCTTACACTCATTTGCATCAGATTGCCTACTAATGCTTAGTTACATCTCTTAGACTCAGCTTCCCCCCTTAGCAACCACTACACGGTGGCCATGTTGGTTTTGCTCTGCTGGTCCCTCCATTGACATTCCATGTATTGCATAAAACCTACATTTGTGGGTTTAAAACCTTCATTTTATAGTTCTATGCAGCGCAGCCGTTGCTGGGCTGCGCTGGGTTTAAACATCGGCAATCGCCAAAAAAAAAATTATATTTTTAATATATTTGCATGGGGTCACCTTGCCAATGGCCACATATTTGGCCATTGGCATGCTGCCTATCACATATGCACCCTATATTTGGAGCTGACATGGCTCCATTGCCGTGCTTGCAGAAACGTACTCAGTTGTCAACTGAGTACATTTCTGCAGCTAAAACGGCTCTTACACGAGCTGTTTTGGGCTTCCTGGATCGCTAATCAGCCTCATTTGCATGCTATTCGGCTGCAAGTGAGTTGATTAGCTTATCCGTGCCCACTCCGTGTAAGAGCCATTTTAGCTTGACTCTTACACGGACTTTGGGCTGTTCCTGGATCGCGAAGGCTGCATGGAGTCTTACACTACTCTTAGACTCCGTGCAAGCCTTCGTGAATCCGGCCCGGGATATCATAAATCAACCCTATGTCAGGAATTAGCAATTCTTCATCTTACCAAACTGCAAATGTATACTCTAATCACTATGTGCTCACTTGTTAAACTGTATATAACCCAAAACTGGTGAGATTGCACCAAACTTTCATGGAAGGGTTTCATATCTATGGCCACAACATATATATCCTCTCAAAGAATAATTATAATGAATGTTAAGAAACATATCTACTATCAGAAACCTTGTAAGATACTCTTTGAAAATATCCTATCCACCTGACAATAGCTCAGTTTTAGTTTTGATGTACTTTAACTACTATTGAATGGTTAATTTAAATAAATCTTTTCTCCAATAAAGTTATGGACTTAACAAAAAAGGTTATCACATCCTAGAACTATAAATCAAGACTGAATTGTTTGTGTTCCTTATTTCCTCATGCTTTTCTTAGTAACATTATTGTAAATAATGTATATAGTTTTAGTATTAGAGTAGTGTTATATAGTAACTTGCATTTGCAATATTTGAAAATCTTGTGTAATCAACATTGTATCTCATCTCATATGTTTTTCACTCTGTACTTATGCTTTATGTGCAAGCCAATAAAATGTTACAGATAAAAAAAATCGAACTGTAAAATATAACTGTATAATACGTGCTACAAAACAATCAAATAGAAAATAGTAGGTAGTCCACGGTTGAGTTAAAATGGAATATCCTTTTTTGAAACACACAAACTCTTCTAATTTAGCACTGTCTCCTTTCCATAAAGCACAGATGCACCGTGATGTGTTGCATGTAATCTCTGTTGCTGTAAACATAATCCTCCTTCCACTTGCCTATGGCTTTGTTGGCTAGGTTAGGGGTCATAGCTGCCCCCATGGCTATACCAGTCTTTTGTTTATAGTAATTTCCATTAAAAAGTAAATAAATTCTACATAAGTAAGCTATCTAAAGGTTTACCTGTTCTTTCATGTTGTGCTGGTGTGCCATTGTTGTTTTTCCTGTAAAAAGTGATGAGGTTAAAGCTACCAATATAAAAATTTCAACAAAACGCCAATTAAACATCATACTGATAAATGCTAGGAGTCTAAACATGAAATTGCACTCATTGCAAGCATTCTTAACCCTGTAAAATGCTGATATCAGTGCAGTCGCAGAAACCTGGCTCAAAGCTGCGGAGACCATCCCAGCCTTACCTGGTTACTCATTCTATCATACATTCAGACCCCAAACTGTGGTCAGTAAAGCCAAAGGAGGTGGAGTTTCAATATATACTAAAGACATACACACCTTCAGATTGGACAAACAGTATGATACACAGGAGACACTCCAGGTGCAGTTAACCACTGACAAGACCCCTATGAAATCATAGCTAGCTACCGGCCCCCAAATCTGAGTCAAGATGCCCAATCTGCCTATCTGGACCTCTTCAAATCTATCAAGATTCAACCCTTTACGCTGATCCTTTAACTACCCAAACATAGAATAGAAGAGCTACTCATGCCAGAACAAAAATGCCCAGAGATTCCTCAATTTTGTCAGTGCAAATGGTTTACAACAGCTAGTTGATACCCTCACAAAAGGTGATACTATCTTGGACTTGGTATTAACTTTGATTCAGGCGCCATTTCTCTGTCTCCACTCCCCTAGCGTGGTAGTGTGCACAAGCTGACCAGGTCCCTGAATCCATATATATGGTTTGAAATAAAACCTACACCACCTAAAAAGAGGAATACCCACTCCCCTTGATTACTGAAGTCCGTGGATTCCTCTCCAGCAACTGTGCTATTAAATCAGAGCAAAGTCCCTGAATCCATATATATGGTTTGAAATAAAACCTACACCACCTAAAAAGAGGAATACCCACTCCCCTTGATTACTGAAGTCCGCGGATTCCTCTCCAGCAACTGTGCTATTAAATCAGAGCAAAGTCCCTGAATCCATATATATGGTTTGAAATAAAACCTACACCACCTAAAAAGAGGAATACCCACTCCCTTGATTACTGAAGTCCATGGATTCCTCTCCAGCAACTGTGCTATTAAATCAGAGCAAAGTCCCTGAATCCATATATATGGTTTGAAATAAAACCTAGACCACCTAAAAGAGGAATACCCACTCCCTTGATTACTGAAGTCCATGGATTCCTCTCCAGCAACTGTGCTATTAAATCAGAGCAAAGTCCCTGAATCCATATATATGGTTTGAAATAAAACCTACACCACCTAAAAGAGGAATACCCACTCCCTTGATTACTGAAGTCCATGGATTCCTCTCCAGCAACTGTGCTATTAAATCAGAGCAAAGTCCCTGAATCCATATATATGGTTTGAAATAAAACCTACACCACCTAAAAAGAGGAATACCCACTCCCCTTGATTACTGAAGTCTGTGGATTCCTCTCCAGCAACTGTGCTATTAAATCAGAGCAAAGTCCCTGAATCCATATATATGGTTTGAAATAAAACCTACACCACCTAAAAAGAGGAATACCCACTCCCCTTGATTACTGAAGTCCGCGGATTCCTCTCCAGCAACTGTGCTATTAAATCAGAGCAAAGTCCCTGAATCCATATATATGGTTTGAAATAAAACCTACACCACCTAAAAAGAGGAATACCCACTCCCCTTGATTACTGAAGTCCGGGGATTCCTCTCCAGCAACTGTGCTATTAAATCAGAGCAAAGTATGTGTTACGTATATAGATTTTAAGGTGTCCTCCTAGCCTATTAGTGAGTATCTACATTGTAAGGTACCTGGTCAGCCATAACATATCTCTGTACACCCCACCTCTTACCCCCTCCTCACTCACTACCTGTCCAGACTCATTCCTTGTTACCTACTTAAGTATCACTTGATTAGCCCTGACCACTTTTAGCCCCTATCTCCCTCAAGCTCCTATCTCCCTCTCAAGCTACTACTAGTCTAACCCCTACTCCTGATCACTTTCTGTTCTCTCTCCTTACTCTGTCTTCTTACTGCCACATAGCCTCTCCCCACCACTCACCTCTATGTGTACACTCCCCTCATTCTGTACTTCCTAGCCACACCAACTCTCATCTACTCTACTTCCCCCACTCATCTCTTCATCCTAACAAATAGCCCTGTAACTATACTTCCCCCTCTCTCTAGTCTTATATTTTATTCTGTTCCTGCTAGCTGATTCCTTCAGAGCTCTGTGCATAAAATGTTAAATCATACCCACTATTTCTAGACACTAAAGAGCTCGGCCCTGCTGAAAAGCCTTTCTCTGATTGTTTCTTTTTCTTCTCTCACTGTGCCTCTTCCAGTGCGGTGTTTCACTTTTCCCACCATCTCTCCTGTTCCTAATTAGCCTTCCCCCTACCTCCTACATACTTACGTCAGCCCATCTTCCCATAATCCCTTGCGGCTTTGAAAAGCTACACTTTGATTCAGGCGCCATTTCTCTGCCTCCACTCCCCTAGCGTGGTAGTGTGCACAAGCTGACCAGGTAAGGCCTCTGATTTTCCATCACATTTCTACTACAGTTATTGTATTCTTACTATGTTACTGTGTTACTATCTTGGAATATGCTTGTATCCACCAACTGTTTAAATCACAGGCTGTGCTGTCTACTGTTTAGTGTTTATGCTCTGTAGATTCAAGACACTTTTGATCCGCTGTCCGAATCAGTTACATATTGTATTGTCTGGCTAGGCTTCTATTTTGTTAACTCAACCTGAGCTTCTAGCTACCAAGTAACTGAATTACACACTGTGCAGTCCCAAGACTAGTGTTACAAACTCAGGATTGGCCTGTTCCTGTTAAGAGATTAAACTAAACATTGTGCTGTCTAGCGTGGTTCCTATCTCTCCTCCTATTTGATCTGGCCCATTGGTCCCTTGCTCAGTCCAGTCAGCATTACATGTTTACCAGGATTACTTATTGCATTTAAACGACCCTTTGCCATTATGTTTTTTAACTATGGAACGGTCAAATAGTTAAGCGGAAGCTACTATCTTACTATAAAGTGGTGGTTTGCTACATCAGCTTCCAGGTATAGCGTTCCTACTAAATCAGACTTAATCTCATAGCGCCGATACTATTGAACACTGTTTCATTGGCGTTTATCTAACTTATAGCGTTCCTACGAAACCAAACGCATTTCATTGTGCCACGTGTTTTTTAGCACGCTGTTAAACCGGCATTTTTCTCATATTAAGGATTGCGTGTCATTCTGCAGCCCCACGCATTTATAGGACACTATAACACTGTCGCTTTACTTATTTTAAGGCAAGCGTTTTCTCTTTTTTCTGCTGATATTATCTGCTTGTTTACTGTATTATACATGGATAATACATTATGCTTTAACTAGCGACAGGAAAGGTGCCTCCTATCTACTTTTTCTTAAAACATTATCGCCATGTCCTGTTTGCTTTTTTAACATGTTATAATACTGCTGCTAGCACTAGACTGTGAACAGACTTTAACTGCTGGACTATTGGCCGTAATAGGTCTATGTAAAAGCCAGGTTACTTGTGGCTGCTTAAAACTAAATGTATTTCTGATATTGTCTCACTCTAATGTCTTATTACAGTGTGAGTTTATCCAAGCTGCTAGATATTTAACCTGCTAGTACTATTGTGTATCATTGAAGCTTACCACTATATTAACCACAATATAGACGAAGCATAACAGATTATGTTACTTGTAATTGTAGCTTGTAATTGTAGCTGGTAGCGTACCACTATATTAACCACAATATACACGAAGCATAACAGATTATGTTGTTTCTAAGTGTAGCTTGTCAGTTCATTAACCCAAACCTAGATGATGTTTAACAGATTGTCAATGTTGCTTGCACTATTCTAGAATAACACTGTATTATACACTGCTTTATTCATTGCCTAGCTGATATGAATCTTGCATGTCTGCTATCACTATTATAATCACAACTGTTATATAGCATCAAGTTGTTTTTTTTTCTTAACAGTATTTGTGTATCAGTTTTCTGTTTCTCTTTCCTATCTAACTATGCTGTAAGTTCTATTTTTATTATTGCTCTCCATACCTATTCCTATGACTCTTTTATCTATCTTCTACATCTTTCTCCAAAATATTATACTATAGTTACTACTCTCCTACTTACCCTTCTACTGACATTTTTCCACTCAGGACTCCACTAACTAACCCAGAACTAACTGTCCTTACCACTGCCTACCTGAAAATCCTTCTTCCTTGCCTACTACCCCTTTCCTTCACCCCTATCACTACTGTCTGCTTAGAATATACAGCTATTCACCAACTCACCATCTTACTCTTTTCCATATTTATTTTACAGGTCCCTGAATCCATATATATGGTTTGAAATAAAACCTACACCACCTAAAAAGAGGAATATCCACTCCCCTTGATTACTGAAGTCCGCGGATTCCTCTCCAGCAACTGTGCTATTAAATCAGAGCAAAGTATGTGTTACGTATATAGATTTTAAGGTGTCCTCCTAGCCTATTAGTGAGTATCTACATTGTAAGGTACCTGGTCAGCCATAACATATCTCTGTACACCCCACCTCTTACCCCCTCCTCACTCACTACCTGTCCAGACTCATTCCTTGTTACCTACTTAAGTATCACTTGATTAGCCCTGACCACTTTTAGCCCCTATCTCCCCCTCAAGCTCCTATC
The DNA here is from genome assembly GCF_019279795.1 of Protopterus annectens. Lineage (NCBI taxonomy): Eukaryota > Metazoa > Chordata > Ceratodontiformes > Protopteridae > Protopterus > Protopterus annectens. Next base: position 1,114,203,199 of record NC_056726.1, read on the forward strand.
TCCCCTCTCAAGCTACTACTAGTCTAACCCCACTCCTGATCACTTTCTGTTCTCTCTCCTTACTCTGTCTTCTTACTGCCACATAGCCTCTCCCCACCACTCACCTCTATGTGTACACTCCCCTCATTCTGTACTTCCTAGCCACACCAACTCTCATCTACTCTACTTCCCCCACTCATCTCTTCATCCTAACAAATAGCCCTGTAACTATACTTCCCCCTCTCTCTAGTCTTATATTTTATTCTGTTCCTGCTAGTTGATTCCTTCAGAGCTCTGTGCATAAAATGTTAAATCATACCCACTATTTCTAGACACTAAAGAGCTCGGCCCTGCTGAAAAGCCTTTCTCTGATTGTTTCTTTTTCTTCTCTCACTGTGCCTCTTCCAGTACTACCCCGCTTCGTCACGCTCACTTCGCTCCCCTACCCTACCCCCTTTCCCACCCACCCATAGGGCTCTCAACCTTAGACCACACCCCCATCAATTCTCACCCCCAATTATCCTATTACATCACTCCATTCAACTATAACACATATTTCAACCACCAAACCTCCTAGCAATCAAGCACAACATTTATCACTACCACCACACCTACAACATCTCCACCCTAACCTACTCACCAATCTTACTTCCAAAGCAACTTTATCCTCACTCTAATTCAAACATGTATTGCATACAACACCCCTTCTCCATAAACTTTTATTTTATCAAGCAACTATCTCCATCCTACTTCTACTCTCTATACTCTCTTCATATCACACCCATCTTAATATCACTTTTCCACCCCCATGGCAAACCCAACCCATAACTTACCACACACAACTTCCAAACTCTCCTATTACAACCCCCAACTCTACATCCTTTCTTACCCCATCTCTCTATTATAACAAATTAGCAATAAAACCTTACACCCATACCTCACTCAAGTTATCTAAAATTCTGAATAAACTCACCAAACTATACTTAAACTTACTCCTAAAACTCTCCTGCTGTGGAGACATTCACCCAAATCCTGGCCCTACCTCAACAGAAGAAGCCAAAATAAAGCTACCAACTCCCCATTTCTTCAAGCCCAAAGCATCTCTCCTCCTCCTAAATATCAATGCAAGAAGCATACTAAACAAAATACATGACCTGCATGCCTTGTTAGCACTATACAAACCTGACATAGTGGTACTAACAGAAACATGGCTTAAACCTGATCACCACAATAATGAGATCATAGCCCCAGGTTATGATATCTTGTAAAGACAGGAAAGGTAAAAGGGTGGTGGTGTAGCAATTCTATTCCAAAGCCACCTCTCACTAGAACTACTTGACTATAATAATGAAGAAATCAACAACGTAGAACTTATCCTAGCGAAATTTAAATTAAACCCAAACAAACAAATAATCATCGAGGGGCATATATACCCCCAGGTAACAACAATCCCATTATGGAAAACATGTTAAGTTGGTTGTCACTCTCCCTCCCTTACGAAACAATACTACTAGGTGACTTTAACATAGATTGGGCCAACTGCTCCAAAGATTATCCCTCAGAGCACATCAACCTTTATGGGTTCTCCCAAATAATCACAACCCCCACTAGGACAGACAAAACAACCAAACGTCAATCCGTTTTGGATTGGATTCTGGTATCTCACCCCACTTTTGTACATCAATCTGGCTGTTTACCTGACAGTCTAAGTGACCATCAACCCACCTACCTAATAAGGAGCAAGACCCAACACCTACCCAACCTACCTCTACTAAAAATAATACGTAATAAAAAAAGCTTCAGAGCCAATGACTTTAATAAAGCACTAAATTGCTGCAACTGGCTCCCTCTTAAACAACTACCTCTCAATGAAGCTGTACAATACTTTAACTCTACCTTCCTACATATCCTAGACCATCATGCCCCTTCTAGATCCATCAGGACAAAAACCCACCAAGCCCCATGGCTCACCAAAGAGACAAAAAAGATAATGAAAGAAAGGGACAAACTCTGGATAGCTTCCCACAAAGATTCTAACACTATCCTAAGGTCAAAGTATACAGAACTACGTAATATAGCCAAGAGACTAACTAAACTAGACAAGTCTAACTATTACAAAAACCTACAGGATAAATATAGCCATAACCCACATAAATTCTGGACCTCCATTAATAGACTACTTCACCCTGGAAAAGCATCCACTCCCACCCCTGTACTGCCAAACAACCAAGATGATATTCCCACTCAATTTAATAAATTCTTTACAGAAACAGTTCAAAATCTAGCCAATACCCAGAAAAATGACACCCATATGCAATCTTCTACCGCATATAGCAATCATACAAAAAATAATTTCTCTACCTTTTCCCTACAACCAGTGTCCACTAAAATGGTTGCAAACCTCCTTAGGAAGCTAAAACCAACTACACTAGCTGCTGATAAACTCCCTGCTGATTTCCTTCAGATAGCAGCAGACACCATATCCTACCCAGTGTCAATTCTTATTAATAGATCAATCTCAGAACACAAAGTTCCCACCCACTGGAAAATCTCCCATATTGTCCCTCTGCATAAAGGTGGCAACTCCTTAGAGCTAACCAACTATCGTCCAATTGCCATACTATCACCCTTATCAAAAATTCTAGAAAGAGTTGTCCACTTGCAACTAATGCAATATCTTCAACAAAATAAACTACTATCCAACTCCCAACATGGCTTCAGACCCTCCCACAGCACAACCACTGCCCTTCTATCCTATACCAATACAGTCAATCACTTTAGAAACCAAGGTCTTTTCGTATCTTCCATCTTCCTCGACTTATCAAAAGCCTTTGACATGGTTAACCACAATCTGCTCCTCAATACTCTATCTAGTCTCAATATTTGCCCCTCCACCATACTCTGGTTCAGCAGCTATTTATCAGAACGCCAACAAGCAGTTCTCTGGCAAGAAAAGCTGTCCCCCCCTTACCAGTTTCCATAGGAGTCCCTCAGGGATCAATCCTTGGTCCACTGCTATTCTCCCTCTTCACTAATGACATTTCTTCTTCACTACCCACTGCTACAGTAGTTCAATATGCTGATGACACCACCATAACCTGTGCTGCCACCAGCATTAAGGAACTACACACCATCACCCAATACAACTTTACCCTAGCAGAAACCTGGTTTACTAAAATACAACTTCTTCTCAACCCAAAGAAAACCAAACTAATACTATTCACCCCTGGCAGATCATCCAACTCTGACTATAACCTCACTATATGCTCCAAAAACAATACTCAAATCACACCAACCAACCACACCAAACTACTAGGAGTTGACATTGATAACCACCTAAAGTATGATATCCATATAGCACAAACCATCAAAAGGTCAACGAAAACTGGGTCTACTCTATAGAAATAAAACGTTCATGACTATTCAGACCAAAGCCACTATTGCAAGAAGCCATCTCCTCTCTATCCTTCTCTATGCTTCCCCTATCTTAACTAACCTTCACCGGACCGAACTTCACAAAATGGAATCATGCTACAACAAAATTGCCAAATTTGCAACAGACTCCTCAAATAGATCCCATCACTGTCTTTCCCTAATGCAACTCAAGTGGCTGGAACTTCCGCAGCTACTTAGACTCAATCAAGCCATAGTTGCACATAAACTCTACTACTACCCTGAAAAAACACCTGCCCTCCAACAACTAATTAAGCCCTACACCACCACTAGAGCCCTGAGATCTAGCAACCAAAATCTCATTCAAGTAATTAGACATAAAAATGAAGCAGGTAAATCTCTCTTTGCTTGCACAACAGCACAAACCTGGAACTCACTCCCAAACAATATAACCAGCACTACTTCTTGCACCCATTTCAAACACCTCTTGAAATCCTACTATTCTAACATCTGGCTCTGCTCTTGCTATACCCCAGGGTAGCAACATCTATGCTCCAGTTGCATGGACTATGCTACACTACAACATTTTCCTTTACTGAGCTCTACTGCTATCCCACAGATTCATCCTAACATTTCATCAATCTATAAGCAGTAAACATTCCAACACTTGTACTATTCTGTACCATATCCCTTACCTGAAAAACACTCTAATCTGTCTCTAGACTAACACAATACCTAACAGAGATTATCGTACTCTCATCCTACCTATACCTTTACCCTATTTTATGCCACTATGGGCATTTATTTACTTCTCAGTTATACTAAAGCATAAATGTATTACAACTTTATATTTACTAATATTCTGAAGGGAAAATAAAAAAAAAAAAAAAAAAAAAAATATATTATTTATATATATTTGTATTATTTGTACTACTTGTATATTCTACTAGAGTACTGACTGTATATTCTTCTAGTTATCACATGCCATGTAAATGGTCCTCTGTACTACTTATAAATGTTAAGAATTGCTTTGTACTGTTTTCATCTAATATTGTATTGTATCATGGAGCTTTTCTCCCCGGGCCTCCGCTGAAAATGGACCTGTGTCCAGTCGGACTTTCCCGGTTAACAAAAATAAAATAAAAAATAAAATAAATAAAAAAAATATATATCATGAGTAACCACTGCAGTATCCCTGCAGTATTATCCTCCCTGGTAAGATCTGAACATAAAGTGGTCACTTTCAAAGTCACCATCTCCCCAACCACCCTCTAGCTAGGGTCAAACAGAAAAACTTCTCCAAAACTGATAAAAGCCTCCTGAGGAAGGTATAAACAGCTTCACAGCCCACTCCCCCTCTCTTGGAAATTGCAACAGTATTCAAAACTATACCAAAGCACTATACAAGCATTTATATAGATGCACAGAATCAAGAATACCAAATAGGACTAAATAATCCTCTGCAAGGAAGAGTAAACCTGTTTGGTGGACATCTGGAATAAATAAACTCTATAACAAAAAAGAAAAAAATGCTGTCCGGGACCAAGAAGGAGCAGGTGCCCAACTGAAAGCAATCTCTCCTTAGTCTGAATAAGCAAATAAGAGCACAAGTAAAATCCTCCAAAGCAAACTTCGAGTCCAAATTGGCCACATCTACTAGAGACAATCATAAGGCCTTCTTCACGTATGTCTGCAATCTCAAAGAAAGCAGCCAGATCTGTTAGAACTGGTGGTCAAGGACACCACATATACAAATGCTGTAGATATAGCAAACTTGCTGGCTGACAGATTCAGGGAAAACTTCACCCCTCTTTCGCCCCATCAGTAAATCAGAACATTCCCAGTGCCTGCCCCTTCTGCTTATATCTAGGGAACAGGTCATCACTGCTCTCTCAAAGGCAAAAAAATACAGCCTCCATGGGACCTGATAACATCCAGCTTTGTCCCAGCTGAGTGGAGAACAGGCACTGTCATCCCTTTGCACAAAGGTGAAGCATCTACCAATCGGGGAAATAATAGACCCATCAGCCTAACTACCCTGATTTGCAAGGCCATGGAATGGATTATCATGGACCTCATTAACAAGGACATTGGCAACCTCCAAACACTTGATCCCACAGTTTGACTTTGTCAAAGGGAGATCATGTCTGTTAAATTTGGTTGACTTCTTTGATGCAATCAACAAAGCCATGGACGAGGGGAAGATGGTGCACACCACCTATCTTGACATGGCCAAAGCCTTCAATACTATTCCCCACTCGGGCATAATAGATAAACTCTCTCAACTAGGCATTAAACTGTATGTTACCAGATGGGTAGCTAACTGGCTCACTGATACAACCCACCTAGTCCAAATAGGGGAAGCCACCTCAAGCAGTAGACCCGTAATGAGCAGCATACCCTAGGGTTCAGTCTTGGGGCCTCTGTTATTTGGGATATACATTTCTGATGTGCAGGCCAAAATCAGTGGGCTATGGCTGACCAAGTTTGCAGATGACTGCAAGCTGGGTGCTGCAATCAATTCCCCTATTGATGTGGACATCTTCCAAAGGGTCTCACCCAAACAAATGACTGCTACCAGAAACATGGCCTCAAGCTTTATATGAAAAAATGCATCATCATCCCCTTTGAGGAGAGTGACATCCCCCCAAATTATCACATTAATAACAACATCCTAAGCACGTAATCCATTGTGAGGGATTTGGGCACCCAGGTTGATAGCAACCTGACTTTTGACCATTGTGTTGCTTCCATTGTACAGAAAGCTTTCCACGTGGCCCAACTCATAAGTAAGGGTATCTCATCCAGGGACAAGGAGGTCATAACGTTCCTGTATTCTTCACTTATAAGTCCCTTTGCTGAGTACAATGCCCTTTTCAGCACATACCCCGCAAAGCACATGCAGAAGCTGGAGACACCACAGAGGTTCCTTACCAGGAGAAACCAGGGCCTCAAAAATATACCATACGCCCTATCCCTCTACTCAGTTTCATACTGACTCCTCAGAGGTGGCCACTGTCTGGCGTACAAGATGATCTTGTACCCGCCTTGATGGGACTGCTGCAAGTCATTCTTCACTTGATTAACCTGCATGCGCAGCCTCAACCTGGTCTGTGACATCAATAGGACTTGTTGTTGGGACAGATGTGTCCCACAGACACCTGCATCTGTGGAATGGACTCCCTCTCCACGTCAAGCAGAGTACCTCTTTACCCCTTTTTAAGTGTAACCTGGATAACTGGATGGGAAACAGAAAATGTATCCCTGGGATTCCACCCATGTCCATGCAGGACAGGGGCGTTGCTGGTCTAAACATGGTCTAAACTCTTGGCTAGGCTTATAAGGGCCTCAAAGCCAATAGCCTAGTAACACCCTATGATCCTATGATCCTACAAGAATCAATCACTGTGGGGGGTGGAGACTAGATGACCAACTGAGAGCAGTGAATTTTGAGAGCTCCTTAAACTAGTATAATAATATAGGAAAATTTTATTATTTTCAAGTTTAAAACCTCAGAAATCTATAGACAAACTACCAAACTACGTAAATATCAATTTTGGTGGAGATATACAAACATTTTCCTGTCAAGTAACTTGGAGATATATTGAGTCACTGAATATGAACAACTCAAGAAATTCTCATCCAGATGTTGCTGTGAAAAAAGAACTGCAATTGATGACATCTACCTTACAGGAACTATCTTTAAGGATGGATGGCTATATAAATGACTTAGAAAACCTCAAATCAAATTCTCAAAAACAAACTGATATGCTTAAGGAACTATTACAGCAACACCATACAAAAATAACAAATATAGAGACTTCTCTAAATGACATTGAAGGGAGACTCAAAGAGGAAGAATTCCGAAAAGAATTTCTGCTTAAACAGAATACATGGCTGCTTAACAAAATAAATGACTTAGAAAACAGGGAAAGGAGAAACAACATATGGATCTTTGGTCTGCCTGAAAACACTGAAGGTGAAGACATTATTTCATTCTTAACCTGGATTCCTGAATTTTTAGACATGAAAGAGGGACTTTCATTTGGAATTGAAAGGGCACATAGAACACTGAGGAAACCTGCTTCTAACTCAACAAATACTCCACCTAGATCCATAGTTATAAAATTTCTTTCATTTCTGGACAAGGAACTAATATTAAAATTTGCTTGGAGAAAATCACCCTTAAAATACAATCAAAGCCTGATAATGTTTGACAATGAGTATTCTTTCAGAATATTAGAACAAAGAAAAAAAGTCTGGCCAATAGGTTCGTAGGCAGGTACTGGGCTATCTGCCCGAAGGCATATATTAGCCCAGCCACGTTGTGCAGTATTCACTGCCCCTTTGGTTAGTTCCCTAGGCCCTAGATCTAGCAGCTAGTACCCTTGGCCCCTATCTAGTAGAGCTGTTGGTATGATCCCTGGTATGAACTTTCTGTTACCCATCCACTCGTCAAGGTTCCTCTTGAAGAGTGATAGTGAGGGGCTCTGTCTTATGTAGATCGGGACCTTGTTCCATAGCAAGGGAAGTCTTTGCAAAGGGAATCTATCCCTCCAGCATGTTCTATTCATTGTTGTGCTGAGGTTTATATCCCTAGAGCGTGTAGCTCGAGTAGATTTTGTTTTGCTAAGATGGAGCATGTTCAACAGTTCTGGGTTCTGAGATCGCCTCTGAGAAGGCGGTATGCAACAGAGAAAAGCCTTAGTTTTTTCAATCGTGCTGCATAGGGCAACTGTTTGAGCCCAGTAATCCCCTTAGTGAGGTACCTCTGTGGTCTCTCCAGCTGCTGGAGATGCCTAGCCAGGTACATTCCAATTGGTGCATTGTACTCGATAATGGGTCTGATGAGGGAAGAGTAGAGGGGCACCACTACATCCTTAGATCTTGATGTGAACCCTTTCGTGATCAGATGGGTCACCAAAAACAATTGTGTCCCGGCACTATAAAGGCTGTCCTTTATATCCCACTTTCTCCTGCTAGACCTCCGTTATGATTACCAGCATAGAACCACGAATAAACGAAGTATGCAAAAACTAATTCTTTAATAAAAATAACCAAAACAAACGTAGAAAAAAATCAGATTTAGCGCTTTCATCTCCTGGAATGGAGACTTCTTCAGAATCCCTCAGATGGGTCACATAGAAGGATTTTCTAACCACCTTGGCAACATAGTTATCAAAGGAAAGCTGACTATCTACTTGGGTCCCTAGATCCCTTATTACTTCTTCAGATTTCAGGGGGTTACCTCCTATGTGGTAGTTCGTGGGTACTCTGTTTTTTCCAAAGGAGATTACTACGCATTTTTTAGCATTTAGCTTGAGACCATGGCTTTGACACAATGCATCAGTCTCATTAAGGCCCTTCTGGAGGATATCCATGTCAGCCAGAGACTCTATTATAGCACCCAGTTTGCAGTCATCTGCAAACTTGGTCAGCCACAGCCCTTCAGTGCTTCCCTGTACTTCTGAGAAGTATATGCCAAACAGGAGGGGCCCCAGGACAGAGGCCTGAGGCACACCGCTCATTACTAGTCTGGATTCGGACTTAGATCCCACTACTCTTACTTTGTGGGATCTGTCTGAGAGCCAGTTTGCGATCCATCTTGTGACGTAAGGGTTTATGTCCAGGTTGGTGAGTTTATCAATAATACCCGAATGGGGAATGGTGTCAAATGATTTAGCAAGTCAAGGTAAGCCATGTGTACCTCCTTTCCCTTATCTATAGCCTGAGTAACTGTCTCAAAGAAGTCCACCAGGTTCAGAAGGCATGGTCTGCCCTTGACGAAGCCGAACTGTGTGGGGTCAAGTGTTTGGAGGTTCCCAATCTCTCCATTTATGAGTTCCATAATGATCCGCTCCATCACCTTACAGATCAGATTGGTCCGGCTTATTGGTCGGTAGTTCCCAGGGTCGGTTGTGGGCCCACCCTTGTGCAGCAGAACTACCGTTGCTGTGTGCCATTCTATGGGCACATATCCTGTCAAGAGGCTGAGAATGAACAGGGTATTCAGATGCGGGGTTAATTCATTTTGGAGCTCGCGTATGACACAGCCCGGGACACCATCTGGTCCCATGGAGGCAGTGTTTTTAGCTTTAGATAAAGCAGCCTTATTAACCAAAGTATCAGTAATAATTGGAGTTACACAATCCCCTGGAATAGTAATAGGCACTGTGGGTGTCTATTACTATTACTAATAATAAAACTGTTGAAACAAAATAACATTAAAGCACAACTGGCCTTTCCAGCCACGATAAAAATACTTTTTCCAATGAGATGAGAACCTTTAATGACTTAGAAGAAGCTACTGTAGTCATTAAAAACAACAACATAGTGTCTATCCCAGAAGAAATGGAATGGATGAACCCTACTCTTAAAAGAATAAAAGAAAGAAATCCTTGAACTGATGCTTGAAAGAAGAAGAAACAAAAAACTGATTCCAAGATAGTTGTCCCAAAAAATAACTCTTACAACTACATCTCTCAAAGTATCAACTGATATGGTGCATCACTGGTTATCTGTTTTTATTTTTAAAAAATGAGGGTTTCTTAAACAACTGAGAAACAGTAATGATTTATTCAGAATGTTCAAAGAGTCCAATAATTCTTCACAAACAAAGGCAGGTCAAGATGGGTTACTATTTACATTATATATAAGCCAAACAAAGCAACATATAATACAAACATAGAAGTTTCTATTCCCCTACTTGAACTCAATGAATACTTATCTTGTTCATTTTTCATTGATTTTACTTATAATAATTAAAGTAATTAATTAATTCAACAAGGTACCATTTATCAGAGTTCAATCTCAAATGTAACAAATTACGATCATATATAATAGCAGTAACAGTAGAGTGTTTTGAAAAAGAAATGCTGTCATGGAGACTAATGCCATCTTCAGTTAAAGTATGATTTAGAAATGTCATGTATATCCTGGTTAAATAATAGTAGCAAGCTCTTAGTACAAATGTCATCATTATTCTGTCCAAATATAGTGAATATCAATTATGGAAGGTATCACAGCTACGAGTGCTGTCTGATTAATCCTGATATGGTGTGCATGGATGCAGCTGTGTCTGGTAGCTAGTACAAATGTCAGTATTATTCTGCCTAAACATAGTTACTATCAATTATGGCAGGTATTATAGCCTCGAGTGCTGTTTGATCAATCCTGATATGGTATGCATGGATGCAGCCTTGTCTGGCAGCTAGTACAAATGTCATTATTATTTTGTCTAAACATAGCTAATATCAGTTATGACAGGTATCATAGCTTTGAGTGCTATTTGATTAAGCCTGACATGGTGTGTGTGGATGCAGCTGTGTCTGGCAGCTGTTACATGTTGCTTTTTTCGTCTCAGGGAAGCTTTGGGTTGCGGCTTGTGATCGAGGTTTACTGATGCTTCTGTATTAGGAAGAGACATTTGGTGTTTTAGCCTGGATCCAGGAAAAGGGGGTAGATAAAACTGTGATTTGGGATATTTTAGAAGATAATAGTTTGTTTATATATCTGCTGAGTGAGAGGTGGAAAGGCTGGAAAATGTGTTATCTCTTGTTGTGGTGGCTTGTTGGAATTTTTTTTCTCTTTTTTTGATCTATTTGCTCTCTGTTTTTTTCCTAGCTGCTGCCTTGCAGAAAGGGAGGGAATTTAGGCTTGAAGTTGCAGTGAAGTGAAGCTTTGCTTCAGGTGCATCGCGAGCCTGAGGCTGTTAGGAGTTGTCTAAATGAATGTGATAGCATTAGTAACAATGATCAGCTGATTATTTGCACCTTGTTGGATTTAATATTAAATAATAACGTCTTTATGTTTCAAGACAAGGTTTATAGGCAAACATGGGGGGTAGCCATGGGCACCCCCTGTGCTAATGCCTATGCGAATATAGCTATCTACCAATGGGAGAAGATGTATATTTTTAAGAACAAGGATTTCATTGCTAACGCCATTTTATATAGGCGATTTGTTGATGATATCCTTCTCTTTTGGAATGGTGGTGTCGAATCTCTGCATGATTTTGTTAAATACATGGGGTCAACCACCTCTTTTCTTGATTTTACATATGAACTCTCTTTCACTAGTGTCAACTATCTTGATGTGGCTATAACTAAGAACGATAGGAATGAGATTACAACCTCCCTATATAGAAAGCCGTGTTGGAGGAATGGCATACTCCATTATGAGAGTATGCACCCAAGGCATATTTTTCCTAATGTGGTAAAAAAACAGATGGCTAGGGTAACCAGACTGTGTAATAATGCTAATGATGGTGATGTTTTATTGGATTTTCAAGCAGAATGCTTTATAAAGAGAGGATATCCCGTTCAGTTAGTAGCGAGTTTTAGAAATAATGCTACATCTATTCAAGGAACTCATTTAGAAAAATGTTTTTATAGACATCCTACCAGATCTCATAGAAGTATGGTACAATATGACCTTAAATACACCAATGATGTAAAATACATAAAGGACATCTTATATAAGAACTGGAAATTACTTAGTATGAATAGAGATCTGTTAAAAGTGGTAGGGGAATGCCCTAGTTATAGGTATAGTAACTGCCTTAATTTGAAAAGATTACTATGTAAGGAGAAAGTGCTACATATACCCTCTGATATAAGGGTTAAGTTCAGACAAGGAACTTTTCCTTGCAAGAAATGTTGTACCTGCAAGTTTATTACAGTCGATCAGAAATATGAAAACATGGAGTTAGGTATTAGGTTCACACCGAACTTTTATGCCACATGTGATACCACCAACGTAATTTATTTGGCTACATGTGAAAGTTGTGAAGCCTATTATGTGGGTATGACCACACGTAGACTCAAAGATCGGGTCTACAATCATATATATGATATACGAAAGGCAAACACAAACAATGCCTTAGCTAGACATTGTCAGTTATTCCCAACCCACGTTTTTAAGTTCAGGGTCTTGCAGATTTTATATCCAAATAGAAGGGAAGGTAATGTATTAGGAACCCTTGAGTTGAATGAGTTAAGATGGATCTTAACCCTTAGAGCACATCTAGAACCAGGCCTGAATACAGCCCTTAGTATTAGACCTGCACTTCTATGAATAACCATGGGTGCCTTTTGTTTTGTGGCTTAGTTTCATCTTTCTTAGCCCTTGCATTCTCCTACATAAGAACCCTGGGTAGCTTGGGTTGAAGTCATAATATTTTCTATGATATAAACAGATCTTGGTCTGGGTTGGCCTCTAATTGTTGATATATGAGATGCCTTGATGGTTCATATATCTTGTGTATGTCGGCCAAGTTCATTCATGTTTTATGCATAATTTCCTAGTTTTTATATTATTACCCACTTCCACTCCCCTCCCCCCCCCATCCTCTTCCTTCCCTTTCCCTTCTTTCCTTTATTTGCTATTTTGCACTTATAGCTTAAGCTGTTTTTTAGTTTGCAAATAAGAGCATATTTATTTACGTTTATAATGCATATGAAACTTTTGTAGAATTAATCTTATTTGACATGAATTTTGGAATAACATTCTTAGTATGGAAATATTTAGAAACAATATACATAATTTATGATATTGTGACTATTTCTGTCTATATAAGATATATTTTTAATGTGGGTCAATTAAAATGACTGCGTACATAGTTTAAAGAAATTTTTAAGAGGTTCTCGTAGTGCTTCATGAATCATGACCTTTTTTAAAATGTGAATTTATCTCTTTAAATTGATTTAAATTGTCTTTATGTGCCCAACTATCTGTTAATTAGGGCGTGTTTTTTATATATAAGGACAAGGTTTGGTTTGTGTTTAATATAACCTGATGAAGCGCACTGGTTAAGTGCGTGAAAGCGCTTGTTCTGTCCTGAAATAAATCTATTGTTTTATTCATCGGTGTGGTTTCAGTGATTTGTCAGATTGTGCATCGCGAGCCTCTGATATGCAGTACACAGATACAGTAACAGATACAGATGTTCCCAAGTTGCTATTGTCTCAGAGACAGAGTGACAATAATGCTTAAAGGCTCTGAGGAGCCTCCGAGATGATTCTCGTCAATGAACTTTTTGGTTTAAAAAAAAAAAAAATGTATATATATATATATATATATATATATATATATATATATATATATATATAAATGGCTGTTTTAAACCATATGTACACATATTGATAGTCTCCCAACACTTTGTTTAGCTCATTAAGTTGATGCTTGATAAAAAAATAAATAATATGCACAATTTTATATTTAAAATGTATTTTGGTCCAAACACATTAAGGACTTACATAAGAGTGGATGTTTAAGTTATTGTGAAAGACTAAGAGCACTTGGTCTTGTGCAGTACCTTTTGCAGTGGTCTGGGAGGTGAACTTGCTCGGACGTGTTGGGCATATGGGGATAGCTGATTCTAGGAGTGTTTGTGGGTGCTGGGAAGTGCTAGAGAGTCATCAGATTTCCTTCATGGAAATATCTTTGGGAATAGAAGGTGTGTTCAGTGGTCCACTGGCAGAGTGGCCACTGCATGGAACAGGCTGGTAAAATGGAACAGGACAAATATTGGTTTGGATATTTTAAGAACAGCCAGGAAACACACCACATGAACTAGTGAATGGTATTCTGGCAAAACTGGATGGGCATTGTTGCCCGTGCTTAAAGTACTGATATGTGTGTGTGTATATAAGGATGGAAATATAGCAAATAAGAAACTAGAAGGATCTCATAATTTAAAGTCTATGGACTGTATAAACATGCTTGGAAGGAGATAATAATAAGAATAAGCATTATAGCTTGTGGTATCTCAAATAACTAAGCAACAGCTAAAAAAAAAAAAAAAACACAATAGTTATGCAATGTATGATTTTAGTAAATCTAAAAGTAAATTATATAATCATCATATAAGATGAAGCAGTCTGCTGAATTTAGATATTAAAGACAGGTTTTAATAACATGGGTTAGTGTATAATAACACTACTGTTTAACTTGTCATAAATGACATGCACTATATCGAAACATCAAGGAGAAACATGATGATTTTTTCATATAAATAAATGTGCATAACAAGTTGTATAATTGCTTTAACTTGAATTGTGGTTTTTGTATCCCATCTTGACCGTACATAATACTTAAGCTGTTACCAAGGTAACTAATATTTTATACATTAAGTCATACTGACAAAGTTGTTCAAGGGAAAAATAGAAGCTTGAACTAGGAATGTCACAGAATGTAACAATCACATTCTGAGCAAATAGTATTTAATTAACAATAATCACTCTGTTTAACCTCTCTGATTGTGCAAAATAGAATGTTGCCATTTACAGCTAAAAACTTTCAGTATATGCCACAAAATGGCAATTTATAAATATGGAAAGGAAATTTGTAATCATTAATCACAATAAGGGAATTTTTTGTTTTAACCTATAATTTCACTCTTTTTATAATAAGAAATGACAGATATGAAAATCCTTATATGTAGGAAATGGGGGGGAGGGATGCACTGATCATTAAAATGCACTAACTTTCATCAATGTTCACATAAAACAAACCTGATATTCTAAGTTAGCAACAAACAAAGTGATTACTTAAATGCTGGTAAACAGTGAAATATAACTTCTGATATATCCAGTAAAACACACTGTATTATAAACATTAGGTATAAATATTATTACCATCTATTTATATTAAGTAATAAGTTTTGAAAGACTTCATCAATAAGGGTGAATATGTTAAACAACTGTGTGCTATAATCTTTTACTGAGGTTTTATATATGATACATCCTACTTTACTATGAATGAATTGCTTGTCATCTATCTTTCATGTAAATATTAATTGCTTATACAATAAGTAGGCATTTATATTGTATTAGAATTCTGTCTAATCTACAATAGTACTATATCTGTTCAAAATAATATAACTATTGCTTATTCCTATTACAAATATTCTCCATATGATAATTCAATTTATGAAGCTCAGATGTTCTGGATTGTCAAGGTATGAGTGATAATCTGATGGACTTAGGTTTATCCATCAGATTAGGAATGATTTTCACACCATAGCTAGTGTAGATCTTAGTTTTGTTAACATGTATTAGCTTAAATTGGTTATTTCACAAAAACATTTTAGCATGCCTGACCAAACATTACTTAATTAGTAAATAGTCAAGGTATAAAACTGATAATTTCCTTTAAAAGCTCAAACATATACTTTATAGTTATCAGACAAAAATGTTTAATAGTCAAAATAAAACAAAAAATATATAGTCTAAATAACCTAAGATGGATTTAACTTTACTATTTTTAAATACCAATGGCTTAAACAATCCTAGCAAGAGATTAAATCTAATGAAATATTTAAAACTGAACAAAGCACACATTGTCTTTCTTCAAGAAACTCATTTCAAAACAAATGACAATTACAAATGGAATCGTAAGGACTATATGATATTGGCACAATCTACTTATAAGACAAAGACAAAAGGGGTAACAATTTTATGGAAAACAAATATGATTAACCCAGAAATCATTTATAAGTATGAAGATAAAGAAGAGCTTATGGCAATAGTAATAGTTAAATATAATAACAGAATATGGACCCTAGCCAATCTTTACTGGTTCCCAGGCATTGGAACAGGAACTGTTAAAAACACTTGGATTTCATTTCCAGTAATTATAAAGGCAACTTAATATTAGAAGGAGATTTTAACTATATTTGATATTTCTGAAACTACAAATAAAAGATTGCTGTGTACATCTGCTGTATCAAAAGCTTTAAACAAGTGGGTAGAATAATTTCATCTTGTAGGTAATTTCAAATTTAAAGAAGATAAATCTTTGTTGTTTTCCCATCAAGATCACAGATTTGGTACCCAAACTAGAATAGATAAAATATTTGCTGCCCATGACTTACATTCTAAAATCATTAATTTCTCAATAACTCCCTGCCCCTTTTCAGACCAAAATTCATTGATACTAAAACTTCAAAATGGGTACAAACCATTAATCTTTAACTCCAGAATTCCAGCATATATAAAGAAAATTAAAAAGTTCAAACCATGTTTATTATCTGAACTACAGTTCTTCTTAGATGTTGATTATACCACAGAGATAAATAAAATAATGGTATGGGACATATTAAAAGCTTACATATATGATAAAACCCTAACTTGGTATAAAAAAAATGGGATTCTGAATTATTAGATCTACAATCCAAGCTTTTGTCAGTAAAAGCTGAAAAAATCAAAATCATTTGAAGATGAAAAAGAAAGTAGAAGCATTAAACAATAAATACAATGACATTCTATCACATAAACTAGTTAAGCTTTAGCATAACTAAAAATTAATACCTTGGCCACTTCTCCCAAATATCTACATAATTTATCCACAAGAATCAAAATACAATCAAAAGCTACTAACATTAAAAGAATCTTCCATGAAAAGAAAGGGAAAAATGTCTCAGATATAGGTGACATTCTTGATGCATATAGAAATCACTATATGGAACATTTCCAAAAGGAAAATATACATATCGATCAACTAAAGCTAGATCAAAAGTGTTCTAATATAAAAAAATACCAGAAACATTAAAACTAGATCTGTAAGCACTGATATCCTACAAAGAAATTACAGATACAATAAAAGAGGGTAAAAAGAATAAAGCTCCAGGTATAGATGGCATAATTACAGAAATATATAAACATTTTTTTTCAAAGATACTATCCCTCTTCCACAAAACTCTATTAGAAATTCAGTCACAAGCTTTAATACCACCCTATTGGAGATATTCCTTAATCACACCAGTCCTAAAGGAAAACAAATCCCCAGACCTCTGTACCTCATATAGACCTATATCATTATTAAATAATGACTATAAGATATTTATGATAATATTAACTAACAGAATGAAAATACCACTATCCAAAACAATAAATAATAATCAAACTGGATTTATATATCACAGACACACACATGACAATATTAAAATTATAATTTCTCTTATAGATTATGTTAATAAAGAAAATAAAGAAACGCTCATAATTGGCTTAGATATAGTAAAAACCTTTGATTCCCTAAGTTGGGATTATTTATTCAAAATCCTAATGCTATTTGAATTTCCTGCATCCTTTGTTCATCTCCTAAAGAAAATATATACAAATAATTTAGAGTATGTCAAGTTAGGTCCTTTTACCTCTAAATCTATACATATAACAAAAGGCACTAAACAAGGATGTCCCATGTCACTGACTCTATTTGCTCTGGCTACTGAAATATTGGCAGATTCAATTTGTAACAATATAAAATCAAAGGAATAGATGTTTATAAACAATACAATTCTAAAGTTTGCTGATGACATATTACTAACATTATCTAATTCAAAAGAGACATTAGAAGAATTAGATATATTAATTGACAAATTTCACATGGCTTCAGGACTCCATTTCAATAAATCAAAATCAATTTTTTTAAATAAAAAAAGAACTGCAGACTAAGGAGGATCACATCATAGGGAAACAAGAATCTACCTTAAATTATCTAGGAATTGAGTTATACAAGGATAATAATGAATTATTCTCAAAAAACTACAAAAATATAGTCAATACAATTAAAATCTCTGTGGAAAAATGGAACTAAATAATATTAACATTTGAAGGTAGACTACAGCTAATAAAAATGTTTTACTGCCCAAGATCCTATATATAGCCTTGGCAATACAACTGTTACCAGAAAGGAATATATTTAAAGAAATAATTTCATGCCTAATAACATTTTTTATGGTTTCCCAAAAGAAAGAGAATAGCTTTAATATATCATATCAGACCATGGAAACAGGGAGGATTAAACTTTCCTGATATAGAAACATATATAAAAGCATCAATATCTAAAACAATCTCAGACTGGATAAGTCCAAATTACTCTGCAAATTGGAAAGAATGACTAATTGCAATATGAGTAAATGAATTTGATTTACAAAAAAAAATTCAAATAACAGATAAAAACAATTTTCCATGGCACATATGTATTAGTGGGTCTACTATACTAAACCGACAATACACAACACCGACAACCACAACACCGACACCACAAGAATGAAACCGCAAAAACACAAAAGTTCACATGCCTGACAAACCACAATCCCGACAGTTAACAAGACAAAAAGTTGGCTGTTCCACACAACACACACACAAGCACACCGACAACCTAAAAACCTACACTACACCTTACACACAACTATCTATGCACTAACCTTAACCCAAACCCTAACCCTAAGTTCCGTCACTATCACACACTTACCTTACCTGCACCCTAACCCTAACTCACTTAATCCACCCCAACCCTCAAGTCCCTCACTATTGCACACTTACCTTACCTGCACCCTAACCCTAAATCCCTCACTATCACACACACACCTTACCCACACCGTAACCCTAAATCCCTCACTATCGCACACTTACCTTACCAGCACCCTAACCCTAAGTCCCTCATTATCGCATACTCACCTTACCCGCACCCTAACCCTAAATCCCTCACTATTGCATGCTTACCGAGTCGCGCTCACACACTTCCCATGTCGGTGTTTTTGCTGTCGGGATTACAAGTGGTCGGTTATCTGCTTCTGGCATCGGTGATGTGATTGTCGATCTTCCGAGCTTTCGGTCTAATGTAGGGAACCCGTATTAGTATGCAATATAACATAACTAAACCCACTAAAACTCGTATGATTAATTACTACATTGACTCATTTAGGAAAATTAATGCAAATATAGATTTAAAAATCTGGTTTAATCTTTTAATACCATTTATAGTCACAAAGATCTTTCCACATAACATATACAGAGAAATTATTAATTCCTGGGAACAGAATGGATTTGTTTGCTGGCTCCAATGTATCAAAGAACTAATAGTTTTAGATATGCAAGTAATAAAAACAGCATATAAAATTTCACAACAGAACTGGTTAACTTTACAGAGCATTCTGCCATATTTGCAAGATTTAAGTAGAATAATTAACACTTCTTCATTTAAATAAATACCCAAATTTATAAAATGCATATATGAAATCATACATAATCACTTTGACATGGGAAACAGTATTTCAAAATTTTACAAAATATTGATAAACTATAAAACAACAGTATTTCAAAATTTTACAAAATATTGATAAACTATGAAACAACACCCAAAACCTCATACTGGAAATATATAACAAAAGGATACTCAATACGGTTAATTGAATATATTAAAACAAATATCTTATTATCAATAAAATATGCATCCTTTACACAATACTGGAAAGTTTTTCATTGAAAATGTTTGCACAGAGCATTCTTAACCCCAGACAGAATCAGTAAAATTAGTTCTTCCATGAAAGGAATATGTTGGAGATGTGAGCAAGTACACAATGCAAACTGGAACCACATTTTCTTTGATTGTGTTAAAATTAAGCCATTTTGGAAATGTATTAATAACTTTCTACAAGCTTTATTTAATGAATCATTTTATTTAACTAAAGCTCTTGTATTATTGAATGTGAATGAAGGTCCTCATTTGAATAGGTCAAATATGTATCTAATATGGACTATACTTGCAATTTCATGGAAGTATATAATAAGAAGATGAAATAAAAACACAATACCAACTTTGGAAGACTTCTACAGCCTACTGAAGACCACAGCATTATTGGAAATTAAAATTAAAGAACTAAGAATTTATCCAAAGCAATTTATCAACAACCCTTGGGGAATAGTCTTATTGTTGATTGACACTATACAATAATTGATCAGACACTCTGATAATGGATTGAACATACTTATAAAGTAACGGTATACATTAAGATCTGTTATAGTGTCAGGCTAATGTAAATAGTGTACATAGTTATTTAAATATGGCATGTATATATACTATGGAAATCATTCAAATGTATTTGAAAAATAAAAAGAAATTGAGAAAAAAAAGAATCAATCACTGTTTCAATGGAATAATTATGTGGAAGTACAGTATATAATGATTCAACAACTATCATTAATAAAGTACCATCAGCATCAAGTGTAGCATTTTTATTTTCCTTAAAAAGTAATTACGGTCTTTAATGTGTGAGATGCTCTTCTCAGCCAGAGGTTGTAACAAAAAATCCAGGTAGATGGCAGTAGCTTCATTTAGGGACCCTCTGCTTGCAACTACTGGCTTGTAAGGAGGGGTTTCTCTATTTTTATGTGGCTTATGGTTTCCAAAGAATTTAGGCAAGTGGGGGTGAAGGTGTCTGTAGATAGTCAAACAAGTTATCTGCTAAAAAAGCATCATCATAAAGTACAGTCAAGGTTGTGTACCAGTTGTATGATGCCTCAATCTGTTCTAAAGTTGAAGACTCATAATAGTTTGTGTCATTCAGCATTTCTTCTATGCTCTGGTTATAGCTGCTGGTATCAGTAACAACAATACCTCCTCCCATGTCAGCCTTTATAACCATCAAGACTTATCTCTTCCTAGCTCTAATAATGCTTTTCTCTCACTTTTAAGGTTGTAGAACTTTCTCCCTGTTGATTCTTGCAGTACTTTCCTGATGTCTATTTCACACTTGACTTCAAAGGCTGTGAAAGTTTGTTGTAAGGGAGGGCAGTAATTACTGGGTCTTTTTATTGTTTCTTCAATATTTTTTTTTCTCAGTAGTATCAGATTTACTATGGTAAAGAATTTTCAGATTCAATTTTCTGACAGAGGGTTTTAAATCAACCAGTACTTGTGCTGTGTCAGGCCTGAAGTGGGGAACAAAAGTTAATCCTTTTGAAACTAATCGCAATGTCAGTAAGTTCTTTTTTGGAATGATTCCAAACAATGGGGTAAGTTAATAACATGGCTGGTTTCTTCATCCAGTTCTGGGTCCTGCGGTGTAGTTAGGCTCCCCCCAAGTATTTCATTTCCCTCACTCTTGTCCACTGCTTGGTTCTCTGGCCTTCTGGAGGGGCTCTAGCTGGGGTTGGTGATCATTGAAACTCCTCTTGGATGCCTGTATGGTGGGGTATGTTAATAAACAGGTAGCTAAGGGTTATGTAGGTGGTATAATAGTTACAGATTCATTTTCTTACTGTCAACCTCCGTCCATCGGAGACGTGGTGGCCAGACTGTGGGTCAATTTACAATTTCCCATCCAATGATCCAGATTTCTTTTGAATAGGGTCATGGATGAACTCTGCTTCAGATCTAGTGTTTCTTGTGCTGTTTGTCTTATAGAAGTGCAAAATATCTATCAGACATGGATGTGAGGATCCCTTATATACTAGGCACAGATTGCCTGTCAGTAACATGCATGAAACTGAGTACAGAGATAGGACCTTAAGGGGATCTGTGTAGGACAAGGTATTCATACTCTGGATTATCCTAGTGAATAATCTTTGAAGGCATCCAGTTGTTGCAAGTGTCTGGATAAGTACATAACAAAGGGAACATTGTATTCAGTGATGGGTCTGATAAGGACTGAATAGAGTGGTGTTATAACTTCCTTGGGCCTGGATACCATACCCTTGCTTATGAGTTGAGCAACATAGAATGATTTTCTTAATGTCTTGGCTATGTGTTGATCCAATGCCAGATTACTATCTACATATGTTCCTCAGACCCCTTACAGTTGGGTCAAGTTTTAGGGGTGTTTTATCAATGAAATAGTTAGTTAGGGTGGATGATTGTGTTTTTATCTGTAACTTTTGCATAAATCATTTGTTTCTGTTAGACCCTCTTGTAGGATGTTGGTGTCTTTCGAGAATCTATGATAACTCCCAATTTACAGTCATCTGAAAACATGGTGAGTCAAAAGAATTTGACAGTAGCCTTGACTTCAGTGAAATAGATGACAAACAGTAGCAGGCTCAGCATGGAGTTCTGGTGAACTCCACTGATGACCCATCTCTTAGTGGAGGTGGTCTCAATGATCCTGACTTCCTGGGTCCTATCTGTGAGTCAACTGCCACTCCAGTGAGTTATGTAGGGATTTATGCCCAATTTCAGAGTTTATCAATAATGCCTGCATTGGGTATTATATTGAAAGCCTTGGCCAGGGCAAGTTAGGCAGTGTGCACCAACACCATTTTCCCTTCATCCATAGCCATACTGACCCTTTTGAAGTCTACCAGATTAAGTAGGCAAGACCTTCCCTTAACAAATTCAGTCTCAGATGGGTACAGTGTCTGTAGATTTCCAATGTTCTTGTTGATCATTTCCATGATAATTTGTTCCATCGTATAAAAAACTTGTTGGACTGATGGGTCTGTAGTTCCCAGGAACAGTTGATTGTCCACCCTTATGAAGAGGGATGACTGTTGTGACCTTTCTTTGATCTGGTTTGTAACTTGTTTTGAAGCTGTAGTTGAAGAATGCCTCAAGAGGTCCTGTGAGGTCATGTTTTAGCGTATTTAGAAGGAAGTCAGGGATATTGTTAAAACCCAGTGAAACAGTATTTTTGGCCTTAGTGAACACTTCAAGAACTCTCAACCATGTTGTTGAGTATTAGGTCCAATATGTTGATGTTCTGGTTTGAGAGTGCACAATCTGATCCAGGGTGTTTTTGTTGATAAAGTCCAGGAAACATTTTACCTGTGAGTTACAAGCAGTGTACTTTTCCCAGTCTATACAGAGTTAGCAAAAGCCTCCCATGAAAAGGGTATTTGGTTGGATGGCATGTGTCTGTGTTAAAAGAAAAATATACTTTAAAAATGATCAATACATGGTAGGTTCAGGTTAAGGCACTTTAATCTTGCAGCAAGGAGACAAAAACGTGCTAATACAGAGTTTTTCTGACTAGAATTAGGAAATGCAAGCATTTTTATACATTTTCAAATAAGACATTGCCTACCAAGCTGACGTAGTAAATCACAAGTTTTAACATCATTATGTCGTAGTGCTTGTTTATATGATTTTCTGCTTGTACTATCAATTTTTGTGAGAAACTTCCTAAGAAAAACAACGTGGCCTTGGCTACCACCGGTTAGATATATGCAATGTTACCATTCAAGGTACTATGGCTAATTTGAGCACAAAGCAAGTATAGATTGCAGTTCATTTCTCCAACAGTCCTTTGTCTGTGTTATCTCTTCTTCCTGCAGCTGTGCGTGTCCTCATACTTTGAACAGAGCTAATTGTTCAAAATCATTACATTACAGAATATAGCATTGTTCATTCTTTGCTTCCTGACCTAGCAGATAATCACCTGCTTCTCAAGTACATTTCTAAAAGGCATAAACATGAATATTGCTGTGCTAGCAATTACTAGGTCAGAGGGTATCTTACAAGTTTCAGAAAGCATACTGCAGTTTCAAAAAGCATCTTTTAGTCTCATATGAAACTCAGCTGTATATAAAATAGTGCATATAAAATAGAATGAAAAACGTGTTAACTTATTTAGTTTCTAATTAGCATTAAGCACACACATTAATACATATTTTTCTGACATTTCCCCCCTGTTAATACTTTTTAATTCTATGTTCAAAAGAATAAACAGTTTGCTTCTTCTCCTAACCTCTTCCATTCAGGATTTGCAGTTAAGAGATCATTCAGTTTAAACTTATGAAAGTGTTTCACATTTCAACAATTCTTCAATTTCAGTACTTTGATACAAAGTCTCAGAAACTGATATATCTATAAATTCTTTGATTAACTTTTTCATGCAGGGAATACCACAGCAAATGCATGCTCCTAATAGGAGTAATCCCACACAAATGACAATCAGGATGTTCATTAGGATGGAACCCCACCCCCGAAACAAATTCTGGAAAAAGTCCATCAGAGGGTTTGGGCCTGGTCTGGTCATGGTCGACACTTGCTGGATCACCTCAAGATTGTCGTTTATTTCATGCTGGTTGTCAGGAATGTACGAACATCTTTCTTCTTTGATTAAAGTGCACGTACCACCTCTCACCGCTAGGGTGAAGTCGAGAGCCATGCGGTTCTGAAGCACCACAGTTCTCATAGCATTCAGTTCATCAGTCACTAATTCGAGAGCAGAAAAAGTTGCATTGCTCATAACTTCGAGAAGTTTAGACAGTTTTCTCAGCTCCCAAATTGATTTCATTGCGCCATATGCAGGGGCTATGCCTGCCCATGATATAATGGTGTCACTCAAGTCCATGTGTGTCAGTTTATCTTTGTTTTTTTACAGAGTTATGGTTTCTCCATCCTGCTTCAATTCGTCCTACTGGATTCTCTGGTCTCTTAATCGGACTTCTAGGTTTGCTGCTGACCTCTCTGATGTTTCAAATTTTTCCCTGAGGCAAAGCTGCAGTGTGTCGTATGGCCGGAACCAGGTAACCCAAAAAACAACTGCCGGACCAAGTCTCAGGTAGCCACAAACAAAATAACAATTCTCTACCTTAGTATTGATATAAGCTTGCCCTGCATGAAACATTTTCTTATCAATAATAGAAAGCTGTTTTAAAAGAACAGGAGTATGCTGTATCTCATCAACACTCTTATGCATCTTAGCAAAATATGCATCATAGTTTGTATCATTTATAAGAAACAGTCACATTGCAATTGCTCCAACCCACCTGAATAGTGTTATTCTTGTAAAAACATACAATCCCTTTTTGTGTAACAGGTAGGTACAATGCTATTTTGTCTTGTGACTTCACAGATGTAGTATCAAAAATCAAGTTTTCCCAGGTCTCATTGACCCCCTAGGGGGACAGCAGTCATTAATAATCCCCCGTATGCTGTCGGTATAGCTGTGCAAATCCAGCAGTTCAAAACATTGAAAGTCTCAGCATGCACATATTTAATTGCTTGGTAAGTGTTAACGTTTGGATGCCAGTCTATGAGTGATGCATCACGTTTGATCAGTTCAACTTTTGTGGCTGGGAAAAGGAAAGGCCACAACAAAAAGATCAATGTTATCAGTATAGCTATCAGAATAATTATGCAAGTTTTCTGAGGTTGTTCAGTGTCTCTGTTTACTCTATACCTGGTCATTTTGTTCTCGTTGAACAACAGTAACAAGGTTTTTGTCCAGTTCAAAGTTCTTAACCAGTTTACAATGCGTCAAATGAATACAGGACGCTCGCTCTGCGATCTTGACTGCAGTGGGTGTCGACAGTAGTACCTGGTACGGCCCTTCCCACTTTGGAGAACTCCAGTTCTTTTTCTTCACCACCTTCACCCGGACCCATGCGCCTGGGGCTACTGCTGCTTCCGATGGTCTGGTTTGCTCTTTATCTGAAACAGAATTTAACTGCAAAAGTTTGTTATTCAAAAATCGCCTCATATACCCTGCAAGTGAACTGTCAGCCTCCTGCTCTGCAGGCATGAGAGGTTTCCATTGAGGTGTATAATATGCCCTTCCAAACAGAATTTCAAAAGGAGTTAACCCTTTTGCATTTGGAACAGTTCTCATGCTCAACAGTGCCAGAGGTAGACAGTGCACCCAGTTCTTTTGTGTCTCACTAATCAATTTCCTAAGCTTATTTTTCAACCCCCCATTATGCCTCTCTACTAATCCTGCAAATTGGGGG
Source organism: Protopterus annectens (assembly GCF_019279795.1). NCBI lineage: Eukaryota > Metazoa > Chordata > Ceratodontiformes > Protopteridae > Protopterus > Protopterus annectens. Next base: position 1,114,229,025 of record NC_056726.1, read on the forward strand.
TGGTATGCGCAATGATTTTTCAGAGAAATCCCGAAATAACGGCTAAGTTGTTGTATAGTTTGATTTACAAAGTGTGTGCCATTGTCACTATAAATCTTTTCCGATATGCCAAATCTAGGAATAATTTCTTTAATGAGGACTTTTGCAACAGTAGCTGCATCTGGATTTTTAGTTGGAAAAGCTTCCACCCATTTGGAAAACACAATGACAAGGCAGTACTTCTTATTTTCGCATTTGTTCAGCTCTATAAAATCCATACAAATAGTATGGAACGGATACGGTGGTGTAGGGAAACTCCCTTGCTTAGGCTTCAATGCCCCTTGCGCATGATGCTAGTTACAAACATGGCATGCTCCACAAACATTTTTTGTGTAGTTTGTAAATCCATACGTCGTAAACACTTGATACACTAACTGTACCATCCCCCTGTTGAGACACGGCTTTGCCCATGGCTCAACAAAGCTGCACATCTAAACAAGTTAGATGTCAAAATCGGTTTCTTCTCTTTGGAGATGTACAGTCCCTTCTCAATGATTGCTCCTCGTTTTATTCACTTTTGTTTTTTTACATTTGTAGTAAGTGTCTGCATTGTTTTTAACATTTCTAAATATAAAATCTCAGAGGGTTGTAATTCCTCATTTAAAAGAAATACTTCTGAAGCTGAAGCTGCTTGCTTTGCAGCTGTATCAGCTCTCGCATTACCTTTTGACATTCTATCGTGTTGCATGGTATGAGCTACGCATTTGCAAATAGCTACTTTCTGAGGTAACTGAATAGAGTCTAACAAGTCTAAAATAAATTGTGCATGGTTAATTGGTTTACCAGTAGATGTTATCATTCCTCTATTTTTCCACTGCTGCGCAAAAACATGTACAGTAGAAAAAGCGTATTGACTGTCAGTAAAAATGTTCACTCTCTTACCTTTTGCCAAGGTACATGCCCTTGTCAAAGCAATCAATTCTGCTGCTTGTGCAGATAAGTTGTGTGGTAAAGACTTTGCTTCTAAAATCTCAGTATCAGAAACTACTGCATACCCCACTAGATTCTGTCCTGTAGGACCCCTCCTGCATGAGCCGTCCACATAGTATGTCACCTCGGCATCATCCAAGGGAACATATGTGAGATCTTTTCTAGGTAGTGTCTTTTGCTCAATCTCCTGCAGACAGCAGTGTGGTTTGCCATCTGCAGGGGTTGGGAGCAAGGTTGATGGATTCGAAGTTGTGCATCGTTCAATTGTCATATGAGGTTGGCTCAACAGTATAGTCATACAGGAAAGATGTCTAGCAGGAGAAAGATATGCTACTTTTTCTTGCAGTAAAATAATCGCGACTGCATGAGGCACTCTCAATGTGAGAGGGTGGAACAAAACTACTGAGGCCGAAGCCTGTACTGCCATTGCAGCTGCAACTACTGCTTGTACACAGTGGGGCAAGGATCGTGCCACTGGGTCTAGCTGTGATGAATAATAAGCTATGGGGAGTTGTTTGTTCCCATGCTGTTGTGTTAACACTGATGTCATATAACCTTGCTTACAATCTACAGTTTGGAAAAATCATTTATGATAGTTTGGTAATCCTAAAACTAATGAAGAAGCTATCAGTTGTTTCAGTTTGCAGAAAGCTGATTCTGCTTCTGGTGTCCACTGTAATAAATCTTGTGCTGCCATCGGCTTTTTGAATATCAAGTTGGTCAGTGGAGCAGATTCCAAGGCATAGTTTGGAATCCAACTCCGACAAAAGTTAGTAGTACCCAGGAAGGACATAATTTCCTTCTTGGTAGTTGGTTTCAGTGCTTGTAATATTGCTGTTTTTCTGTCTTCATCTAATATTCTGCCTTCTTTGGATATTACATATCCTAGGTATTTGACCTGTTTTTTCCAAAGTTGCAGTTTGTTTTTGTTTACCTTGTGTCCTTGAGTGGCTAAAAATTGTAGTAATGCTATGGTATCCTCTCTGCATTCTTGCTGGGTGGGGGCTGCCAGCAGTATGTCATCTACATAAAGTAAAATCTGACTGCCTTTCAGTGGGATAAATCCTGCCAGGTTACTTGCCATTTCTTGTGCGAATATTGTTGGACTTTCACAATATCCCTGTGGTAGTCTTGTATATGTATACCGTTTCCCCTGAAATGCAAACCAATGTTGGCTGTCAGGGTGTATCGGTATTAAGAAAAATGCATTGCTAATATCTACCACAGAAAAATACTTTTGTTGAGGTTTCAAATTCAATAAAGTGTGTGGATCTGGCACCGTAGGTGCCCTGGGTATAGCTGCGTCATTTACAGCTTGTAAATCTTGGACCATACGCCATTCTCCGTTTGCTTTCCTAACAGGAAATAAGGGTGTATTACATGGTGAATCAGGAGATTCTATCAAGACTCCTTCCTTAAGTAAGGCTGCTATTATAGGTTTGATTCCTATTTCTGCATCCTTTCTCAAGGGATACTGTCTCTTTTGAGGTCTAAATGCTGATTTTGGCATGATAGTAACTGGTCCTGCTGTACGAATAAGTTCTACATCTGATTTCCCTGTTGACCAGAGAGTCTCTGGTATGTCTCGTAAGGCTTTTTCCTCTTCCTCTAGTAAGAGTGTTACTCAGCTATCCTCACTTGCCTGTGACTGTACAGCTGCATGTGTCTGCGTTATCCAATTTAATTTCTGCTTTTGTACTCCCTGTTCGGAAAGTTCTAACTCTGTCTGCTTTTCCCACCTTGTGACTTTTTCTCCTAGGTCTGCCCACTTCAAATTTCTATCTTTAGTTAAACTGACGTGGTAATCGATTAGATTTGTAAAGTGCTAGTAATTCCTGGGGTAATGAACAGCTTACTACACTGTTTCCTTCTGTGTCCCAGTACAAATTTCGTAATACTAATCTGTTAGCATGGTTTCTAAACAGTTCTTGCTCATATTCTTTATCAGGTCCTGGTCTGTTACAGTAATATAGAGTGCAATGCAGCAAATGCTGTTTATCAGTGTCAAGGGAGGGAGATTTACTGATTGCTACGTTCATCAGTTCTTCGGTTACTGCCCCTGGACCAGTCGTAACTAAGTCCTGGCTGTACCAATAAAATGTTTCACCCTCCGGTCACACTACAAATGTATCCATTTGTCGCTGTGCTTCCATACCCTGCATAGTTGGAACTACGGCCATGCCAAATATCTGCATTAGGTCTCTGCCCAAGAGATTCACTGGGCATTTTGCAGAAACAACAATTTTGCTTATCTGGGTCATCCTTGAAACTGGATCAGTTATTGCTATGTTGTGGGAGAGTGGCTCCCAATACAGCTGTCCATTAGCTGCTTTCACTAATATGTAGTCAAGTGATTCTGAATTTTCTGGTAGTTTGGAAGGATGTATCAGGGTCTGTGAAGCCCCTGAGTCACACAGGAATTTAACTTCCCTCCCCTCTACCAGAAGTGTAACTTCCGGTTTTGTGTCTGCTAAGTAGAGCTCGAGGCTCAATAATGCTAAGTCCAAAATTTCATTTTCTTCATTATCTATAATTTCATGCACATCCTCTACCTCTTCTATCACATCCTCTACCCCTTCTATCACATTTGCGCTTGTCTTTTCTTGTTTATTCTTATCCAGTGATTCTTGACTGCCATATAGTCAGTCCTCACCCCCCTTGTCTTCTGTGGTTACCTTTTTATTTTGCCTGCAATCCCTTGCTAAATGTCCTTTTTTTCCCGCATTTAAAACATTCACCCCTTTTCTTTCTCTCTTCAAAGTCCTCTGATCGTTTATCAGATTATTTATTTCCCTGGGTATTTTTCTTACCCTTCTTCCCAGTTTGTACTACAAAGACTTCTGATCCATCTTCTACTGCAAATACTTGAGTTTTCTTTTTCTTTTTGCTATTAAAATGCCTTTCGGCATGTCTTGTATATTCAAGTAATGACTGTAATCTACTTCTATGATGACCTACCATGTGCTTTGTAATAAAGCTGCTAATGGGAGCAATACTGCCTTTTAAAAATGCATTCTTTAACTGTTGCTCATATGGGGAATCATGTGTTTGGTCTTCAGGTACCTGCATTCCACAATGGTTATTAAAGCATTCTGATAATCTGGCATAATATCTATCAACAGTTTCACCTTCTTGTTGTATGCATTGATTAATGCAAGTCCAATCAACCCTAGGCTTCCATTTCTCAGAGATTCGGTCTGTCAGATTTTTCGCTCTGTTGTCCAGTTCTGCGTTACTATGTGGGAGTGGTCTAAGCTCTGCGTCACGGGGATTCCAGTTGCCACTGATCATGTGCCAATCTAGACCTATGATTTGTCTAACTACTTTCTCTACTTCCTCTCCATTCAAATGGTAACTTAACCTCATGCCCTGTAAGTCTTCTAAGAATTTTCTAAAATTAACTTTTGGATGGGGAATTCCCTCTGTGGCTTTCTGGATGTCTTCCGGTGTCCACGGTCTATATACTAGAAGAGTTGGGTCCTGTCCTGCCTGCGGATTTTATACTTCTATGAGTGGACATATCTCTTCTTCACTCATAGCTTGTGAATTTTTATTCATTTCATATAATTCAATATCCCCTCTTAAGTTGCGTGCTCGAGACCTGGTCTCGATAGGATCTCTGACAAATGGTTTTGGTTTTGCAGGAACAGCTGGGTATAGCGGAGGTGGATCAGCTTGTCCACTCGCTTCATATTCTGGTAAGGGAAGCGGAGGGGGCGGAGGGGCTGTTGCTATTACCAAGTTATTGTCTTCTTTATCTAAGAACATTGCTTTTGAATTTTTAATCTTTTGTTCCCTGCGGTTTGCTTCCTCAAGCCACCTGTGTGCCTGAGGGTTGCTTTTTTAGCTGACCTTTTGCGTCTGTTTTAAGTTGCCTAACAAGTTTAATAAGTGAAGGTTTATCTAAATTACCATCAAATTTGTATTTATCAACCCATTTTGTATAATACCTAACATTATCGGCACGCTGTAATTGCATATATTTCACGTCTTCGGTTAAGGGCGGGTCTCGGGAACTTTTTGTGCACTGATTTCCCATGTTGCCTTAGCTAAGTTAAAAATTGTTACGTAACCCTTTTTATCACATGGTACCACGATTTACACCTTTTCACAGTTTATCTAGAATAACTGCCTACCTATTCTGTTTCCCTGATCTATGACAAGACAGCAATCTTTTTTGTCCCTGATCTGCACATGTAAATTTCCCTGACAAAACAATAATACTGTAACAAGTCCCAGATCTAAAACAGATAAAAGGTAAATTCCTCCTTACCTGACCCTCCGTGTCTTGATCCCACCGGAACATTGACTCGCCCTCCAATCCCAGATCAGAAACAGTGGCTGGCCTCTTTCAAACAACAATTCAGTCGGAGGTCTTTCAAAGCAGAAGAGCTGATGTGGCCACTTCTCCATACGGGTGCATGCCACCGGGCCCAATTCTGACCTGAGCCAGAGTGAGAGATATGGTTTCCGGTCCGAAGGACCAAACTGTTAAAAGAAAAATATACTTTAAAAATGATCAATACACGGTAGGTTCAGGTTAAGGCACTTTAATCTTGCAGCAAGGAGACAAAAACGTGCTAATACAGAGTTTGTCTGACTAGATTCAGGAAATGCAAGCATTTTTATACATTTTCTAATAAGACATTGCCTACCAAGCTGACGTAGTAAATCACAAGTTTTAACATCATTATGCCGTAGTGCTTGTTTATATGATTTTCTGCTTGTACTATCAATTTTTGTGAGACACTTCCTAAGAAAAACAACGTGGCCTTGGCTACCACTGGTTAGATATGTGCAATGTTACCATTCAAGGTACTATGGCTAATCTGAGCACAAAGCAAGTATAGATTGCAATTCATTTCTCCAACAGTCCTTTGTCTGTGTTATCTCTTCTTCCTACAGCTGTGCGTGTTCTCATACTTCGAACAGAGCTAATTGTTCAAAATCATTACATTACAGAATATAGCATTGTTCATTCTTTGCTTCCTGACCTAGCAGATAATCACCTGCTTCTCAAGTACATTTCCAAAAGGCATAAACATGAATATTGCTGTGCTAGCAATTACTAGGTCAGAGGGCATCTTGCAAGTTTCAGAAAGCACACTGCAGTTTCAAAAAAGCATCTTTTAGTCTCATATGAAACTCAGCTGTATATAAAATAGTGCATATAAAATAGAATGAAAAACATGTTGACTTATTTAGTTTCTAATTAGCATTAAGCACACACATTAATACATATTTTTCTGACAGTCTGTAGTAGGTCTATGTAAGAGTTGGGAGCTTCATGGGTCAGAGGATGACCTGCAGCTAGCCAAGACATGGTAAGGAACCTTGTCTATGAAGACTTGGATATACATGAACTCCAGGACATCATATTGTTTAACCATTTGTCTATGGAGACTTGGATATACATGAACTCCATGACATCATATTGTTTAACCAACCAAGATTTGTATTTCCTGCTAATGTGCTAATGTAGATCAAGGTGTCTCCACCTTTAGCTAATGTTTGTGCTGCTGTTGGTTTAAATGTGTGGAAGGCGCTGTAGCCTTCCACTGCTGGAGTACATTTTGTAGCTTTAAACCAAGTCTTGGTAACAGCACAAATTACTACATTCTCCATAGTGAGGAGAGCTTGTAGGGTATGGAGTTTCTTGTTTAGGCTCCTAGCACTGAAAAGTATCATCTTAAGGTTGCTTTGAATTTTCTTTTGCTATGCCAGTAGTTTTGTCATTTTGACATTGCCAAAAAAGGCTCTAAGGTGATGGATAAAGTTTTAGCTAATATCCAAAACCCAAGAGGAACAGATGCAGCCCATTCTCAGCAAAGCAAAGTGGTCTGTTAACCATGTTCTCCCATGCTAATAGATACCAGATTCCCCTGGAATGACACAAGAAACTAAACCAATTATTAAAATAATTTTCTTTTCATAATATGGAATCATCCTTGGTGAAGGTAGAATAGTGCTCAATGCAAGGTACATACGTGTCTGACACATACTGAGAGAGATTCACAGTGTTTATTTTCATATACTCCAGTGATGTGCACCCCAGGTCATTTGCACCCACATGGATTATGATAGAATCATTTTGGTGCCTGTGGTGCAGTGACTTGTCTGCAAGCACTTTATTGCAGATAATAATCCCAGATAGTCAGCTGTTATATTCTCCTTATCCAGCCTGGTGAGTCAGAGGGGCTGCAGCCAACTGGCACAGAATGTCAGGGGTAGTGTATGACAAAAGAATGCCAAAGAAGCTGAATAGTAAGGTGTACAAAACAGGGGTGCTGCTAGTAATATTGTATGCTACACAAACCTGGGTAGTAAAGGCAGAGCAGTTCAGGAAGCTGGAGGTGATGGAAATTAAGTGCCTGAGATGAGTGGTAGGATGTATACTATGTGACAGATGAAGAAATGAGGACATAAGAGCAGAAGCCAAAGTAGCTCCAACTGCAGACAAGATCAAAAAGAACAGATTACAGTGGTTTTGGCACATGTGCATGAAAGCAGAAGTCAATCTGGTGAAGAAGATTTGGGACAGACAGGAAGAAGGCAAGAGGAAATAAGGGCATCATGCAGAGAGGTGGACGGATTGTGTGAGAGAAGACCTATGACAGTCAAGCGTGAATGCTGAAGAAGGTAGGAGAGTGTCACCGAATAGGGAGAAATGGTAACAAATGATACAACACCCTGACTGTATATAGGAAATGGGGAAAAAGGGAGATGATGGTGATGATGATGATGATCTAGGCTGGCGAGTGGAGTGTCAAACAATATAATTCCCTATGACAAGTGTACTAGGTAAAGTGTTTGCTTTCCTTATGGGTTTGCTCTTGGGGGATCTATGGGGGTGTAGGCTTATGTGTGGTATTAGGTGTTGCATTTGGTGTGTGCTTTAGTGATTACTGAGGGAAGGTGTTGCAGTGTGAGTGCTTAGGAAATCTTCAGGGTTTGTCAATGTTTCTTTTAAGTGCCTCAGGATAGGGAACTCTATGTGCGCAGTGAGCAGTATATGTGAAGTATGTAGTGTGTGGTTTCCTGATAACCTTGTTGTAAGAAAGATTTTTGCGTCAGGTGAAGTTATGAATGTATATCTCTCCAATATTATGTTAGTTTATTTAAGGATTAAAAGGTTGCCTGTGTACATGAGAAAATTGCTGCATTGTTTTATGATGTTCATATCTACCAAGCTGGCTACAGAGACATTAGGAAATTGCCATTCCATGTTGTCAGGAACTGTATTAGGATTGGACTCTGGTGATTTAGGGTCTTTGTTTTACAGCGGTTACCTAAATGGTGTCTAGGGTGAAAGCTAGATGTTAGCTAGTGCTATGATCTTAGAGCTTTTTGATGCTTTAACCAGTTGCCCTAAACTAAGCAAACCTTGAAAAAGGAAATGCAAAAGTTGAGAATTCTCTATACTTCTACCAAGTCACTAAAAATGGAAGTCTATCCCATTGCAAATAAAACAGACAGACAAGACACATACCTTCAAATTACTACTAAAGCAACATATAAGCACATATTGGTTTGTTCCTGCTCCACTCCTGACTAAAGTACATTTCATGGGCTCACTTGCTACAATTTCTCCAAATACTTGTCTTTTCCATTTCGACCTTTTGTCCATCAGGCTGAAACAATACTTACTAAACCAGGAGTAACTTTGTTTACATAAATTAGATCAATTACAGGCTCTACGTGACAACAGCTGCCTCTTTTTTTTAAATTATTTTAATTGCTAGAAATCACATATAATATTACAGTATATTTTACAATGTTGTATCCCTCTCTACTATATGTAAGCTTGTGTTTATTTCTAAGGAATGATCAGCAATGAAAATACTCAAGCAAGTTACGTGCATGCGCTGTTTCTAATTGATATTTATATAAGTTATTCTAAAGAGTTTCCTCTCATTTATGTGCACTTTCCTATATTTTTGTATTCCTTCTTATATCATGTAACTGCATTGTGTGTGTGTGTGTGTGTGTGTGTGTGTGTGTGTGTGTGTGTGTGTGTGTGAAAATTGGTGCTATTTACAAAGCTTTTCTTCCCACTGATGAAAAAGGGTTTTATCTGAGATAGACTTTCCCATTAAACAACGATAAATGAATAAATAAATACATTTTGGAACTGGGGAGTAATACAGGAATTTTACATGCACTGTTCCTCATTGGTGGTGCTGGTGCCAGAGAAATATGTAACACCATGTTTGGTGTCGACAATAGGAGATTGAATATTCACAGTGAGTCAGATGCATATCGCATATGCTAGACAAATGCAGTCTTAGACCATTTGGGTGGCATTGAGTACCTAACTGCTGTTGGCTTGACCAAGAATTACTGGTAGGTACCCCAATGGTTTCAGAAAAGGAGTAACATTAACTACTAAGGCCAACAAGTGTCTGGTGAGAAAGGCAGAAATGACTTATCTGGGTTATCAAGAGTATGTGGGGAAGATTCATCCAGGGCCTGCCAAGGTGGAAATTATTCAGACAGGGCTAAACCCTACTAATAAGGCTCTGCACTGACATAGCCATTTAATTAACGAACTGGGAAATGTACCAGAAGTGAGCACTCTCATATTAAGTTTATTTTTTTTAGGGATCTCAAGAAAATTTTCTTGAGAAAGATGTGAGGCTTACATATAATTATGCAACTGTTTTTTTCCTGAATTAGAATGTAAAATAAATGAGAACTGTGTTTGTGTATGATAAAACCTGCAGCAGATTAACTAAAGTATGTAATTTAATCTACACTATATGTGTTTCTGTACCATGAAAATATATGTAACCATGTGGACTTTTTCTGTGAATATTAAAAATTAAAAAAGGAAAGAAAAGATATGGGATTTGAAATTGAAGTGTCAGGCATGAGATCTTGCTCTCCCAAGTGAGGAAACTAAGGTACACTAAAGGGCATTTAGGAGGTTGTCTTGATAGAGATAGTAAAGGCATGGAAAAAAAAACAAGTTCATTAGTATGTAACTGTGGAATTTTTTTTCTAATTCTCATTTCTCAGAGGCACTACTTTTTGTGTTCAAGATAAAATGTTTAATTTTGTGCAAGGTTTTATATTGGGACTTTGTATACTCACATTATTGTTTTGGACGTTTGTTTTACAGAAATAAGGTAGGCAATGAAAGCTGCTTTCTTTACTCTATATCACTTTCCATGATCCCTGCGGCATATCCTTTTTGGGAGCTGTAAGATCAAATTCATATAACATTCATAGTAGATAAATTCTTATGTTCTTCACAAAGTGTACTAGCTAAAAGAAAAGCACATCAGTTTCTGGCTTTGTTATGTTTTTTGAGAATCCATAACTCTAAAAGTTACAGCATTTCCATTTTCTCTCCTTTTATTTTTCTTCTCTAGACTACAGAGGTTATAGAATATTTCTTAATGTTGACGTTGTCACATCGAAGATCACTTTCTGCCTACTGTTAATTACTGATGTCAGTTACCAGGTACAGATGGGAGGCTGTAGTCTGACAAGCTCACCCCTTGCAGGTTACTCCAAAAGTGGAAATATGACAATTGGGGTAATTCTCCCTTTCCACACTACAACTGTTTATCCTTTACTCATGTTCACAGAACGTGTTAAACCGATAGCATGTGAAATGTAAGTATTACTCTTTAGTATATATTAACTAACTTCAGAATGCATGCACCACTTGTTAAGAATAATACAGGATGATGTGCTATGTGTGTAGACAACTAGCTAATGAACCTTTCTGAAAGAACAAATGATTGCTAAAACTGCTTTCCTCTCATATGTCCACTTCATAAAAAATGTTTTATTCTGTAGGTAAATCAGTGAATCCGGAGTCATTGCCATAGTAACATAATAAAGAGTGGGTACTGTGCAAGTTTATGTTGTGGAAGGTTACCAGCATCACTGTGTGGGGCAGGTTGAAATGACATGTGGCAACAGGTTTGCCTATACTGGTGGGAATTCTGTGGCTGATAGGATTTTCTTACCATGTAATGGAAGTGTTTTTTTAAGACTAATATTTTGCTCTATACTCTGTGTTAAGAACAATATAATCATGGAAGGGGGGACACCACTCTGCCAAGATTGTTCCTATTGCTTCTTTGGGACCAGCTGATACTTCAGTTCTACTGCAATTATGAATTGTGTATGACTGGAGGTGGGGCTGGTTTGCATATGTAATTCAAGCATAGAGTACAATGTGCACCTAAAAGGGCAAGAGCACATACAATAACTTATCCCATTGTGTATTATTCTTCATGGATAACTAAGGACTTTAGTATGCAGATATACTGCATACCCACCCTGATCCAAAGTGGATCAACAATTAACAACTGTGTTCTGAAACTGGCTGCTGCTGTGTTAACTGTATGGGTATATTGCCTGGTTTTTGGGCTCAGGTCACTATGACCAGTCACAGAGACATACCTCATTGTAGCACTTTATAAAAAATCCTTGAGACAACACCTGTCCTCTATATGGTAGTCCACATGTACCAAGACTGTACTTCCCAAAACCTAACACTACCTACTTCTCTGTTATCACTCTTCCTCCTTCAACTTAGGTAACTGCAATTCTAACTGTACTTATTATATCTGTTGTACCATTACTTCAAGATGATGACTTTACAATGATCATTTATTCACACTATGCTGTTATTAGGAGTAACCTAATTATCCAACTTAATATCCAGTCCTTGTCATGTCATAAATGTACAATCACTTTATCCTCTATGTTTTTTTTTCAAAGCTTTATTTTACTTTTGTTTCATTATTTTGGTACAACATTTACACTTTATCCTCTATGTTGTAATTTAATAATGTGCAATGATTTTTCATCGACTCACTCAATTCCATAGTGCAACTCAGGCATATCTATGTAGCTTATGATAATCTATGGCATTGCATGTGTTGTGTACTGCATTTATTGTATTGTATATTGTCTATTGTATACTGTATATTTGATTGTGGAGCTTTTATGCCCAGGACTCCACTGAAAATGGGCTCATTAAAGCCCAGTGGACCATACCAGTAAACAAATACAAATAAATAAATAAATAAATACTTGTTGTGCTCTGGATCTGCATTTGTTACTGAAAACCAAGCCTAATGTGTTATCCTCACAACCCAGACAAACTACAAATGATATGTGAATACAACCACTTGGAGAATCAGATTTAAGCAAAAAAGGTCTAGTCAAGTTTATCATCCAGAAAATACCATAATGTTACTTCATAATGGTGCACATTATGAAAAAGTAAACTATCCAGATGTTCCTGGTGTATAAAACTAGTACAGTGCTAAAGCAAATGTAATTCATTTTAGATAAGAAATATAATCAGCTGGATGAAGCTTGCAATTATATTTCAATAAAGCATATACAAAGCTGTATTAAACTGAGTTAAATGTGATTGTTTTTTTTTCCATTCAGAAAATGGTGCAAATAAAATATGGCAGATGCAGCAACTTTTTCAGCAAGCAAAATATAAAACACAGAATCTGGAGATGTCAGTAGAAGTGCAGTGGTGCTTAACAGAATAAAACTACCTTCTCAAATGTGTATACATCTGTAGTGTTTATAGCTTAATGATACATGAAAATGTAATTCCAAGTCAAAAGAATAACCTACCTAATTTGATTATCCTCTTAGGGGTATTTGACAGTGGGGACATGATATTTTACATTCAGAACTGAAGCTGAAACAGAAACTATTGGCTGGAATTATTTTAAGTAGAGAGTAAGAGAGAGAGAAACATGATGTTTGTAATCCAGAAACAAAGATCGGTCTGTAATCTCTTGCCTGACAAATTCTTTAACTGCTGTTGGCACTTATAATTTGGAGTTAAGTAGAAATTCAGTGAAATCCTAATTGCTGTAAGGGCTAGGACTAGATAACATTTTAGAATTCGTCTTTAAGCCATCTGTCTGATAAACCAATTTATTTTTGTATTCTTTGTACAAATTAAAGCTCTTTGTAAATCTAATTTTACAGAGTCTGTTGCTTAATTCTATTTATTTCAGGTAAGAACTTTATAATTAAATTTTAAATGTTTATTATTTTTTAGAGAAATGATATGTGTACTGAACTAGAATACTTTTAACTGGGGCTTTCCCCCTTTCAGAGGGTTACTTCTCAAGCTATTGTTACCACAAAAATATTTAACAGTTCGATTAATTTAAGGAAACATTAATTATAATTTTGGTGTTCCAGTCTGGTCTGCCTGTTACTACTGTAAAGATATCATAATCACCTGTTTGAAAAACACTGTATGTATATGAGATGTGTGTGTGTGTGTGTGTGTGTGTGTGTGTGTGTGTGTGTGTGTGTGTGTGTGTGTGTGTGTGTGTGTGTGTGTGGCAATAATCTTGGATATGTTTTCAGTTACTTTGATAAGGTACCACTTGCAGACATTGCTTGGTGATTATGACATTGCTCTGCAGCTAGTAATTGAAAGCTTAGCTGGGTCTGACAGATGCTGGCTGTTACCCAAGGCAGTAAGGTCCATTTGCTGTATGCTTTAAGACCAGTCACCCCTCACATATTACTATTCAATGATCAGCTGTGCAAATGGTGAGACAACGGACCCTGATCATCACATATAACTTTATGGTAGTAGGTGGAACTATGTGTGTATATTCATCACATCTGGTCTGTCAGCTCCTGGGAGATACAATATCAAAGAAGGCTGAGAACTGCAAGTAGAGCAAGTAAATTACTGTGTAAATGCCTACATTTTTCTTGAATGTTTGATATTTTAAATTCTGGCTTAATATTTGCATATGGTAGTTGAATTAATTAGTAAATTGACAAATTAAAAAAACCCTGGCAATGGAAATATGTGATTCATGTTATCTGTACACATTATAAATGAGGGTTGGCAACAAACCAGTTTGTCCAGGGACCTCTTCAGAGGAGGGTTAGATAAGTATATTAGTGTGGGTTGAGTGTAAGGGGGGTGAGGGATGTTTAGGAGGAAATGAGGTAAGGGTAGGGAGGGTCTTAAGAGGTTTATGCAACTATAACTGGGTAGAGAATCATATTTTTGCATGAACATGCTAAGACAAGGTCATGATAAGATGACCTGTAAGTGTGCCGGGAATACAGGTAGGCCAGGGTGGTTGGTGGATGGTGGGTTGGTCGATAATAAGGGTTGTATGTTTGTGTATATATATATATATATATATATATATATATATATTTTTTTTTTTTTTTTTTCCCCACATTGCTGGTTTGTTGCTGTTTGGATATGGGAGCAGAGCAGATGGTGAGGGCATTGGCATTCAGGCCATCGAGTTGGCTTTGCTGGCTAGTTTGTGTCCTCTTGTCAAAGGGTACTTTTAGACTGGGAGAGAAGGGAGGGCCTTCACAGCAGCATCGTTGTGAGGGGGTTGTCAGTGACTGGATATCCCTTCTCCACTAAAATAAATTAAGAAATATATAGGTGTATGTGTGTGTGTGTGTGTGTGTGTGTGTGTGTGTGTGTGTGTGTGTGTGTGTGTGTGTGTGTGTGTGTGTATAACATTAAATAAATAAATGAATAAATACATAGATAAATACATGAATACATAAGTATATATAGTATAAAACATAAGGGTAGGAAGGGGTTGATGAATGTGGTCAGCTTCATTTTCTTGTTTGGTTTCCTGGGCTTCTGCTACAGATTGATTGATGCAGAGGGTTGCTGTGGAGGCTTGAGTTGAGTGGTTGACTGCAGGATTTGGTACACGGTTGATTGGAGCTTGAGGCAGCACTACTTTTGATCTTTTACTTTTGGAATTGATTGAGTTACTTGGGGCAGCATCTTGTGTTGGGAAGTGCAAGGCTATGCACTGCTGGCATTTGGCTGGTAGGGAATTTCCACTCGGAGGTGGTTTGAGCTGTTGGGAAGGCTTGCATGGCTTTGTCTGGATTTCTTGCTTCAAGAGGTTGAGAGGTCTTGGGAATGGTGTCCCGTAATTCTTTAGAAGGGGTACTGTAAGCAGTTGTTTCTCTAGCTCTCTTCACCCTTTCTCTTGACAAAGTAGTTGTTGGTGGTGGTGGTAGAGGGGATAGCATGGAAGGGTTTTCTCAGCAGTACAGCGTTTCGCAGAATGTCCAGATTTTGCCTCACATTTTAGTTGGTTACTCTACTTTTAGAGTCAGTAAATTAGTGGTAAATCATTAAGACCAAAGTTAGGAGTCCCAAAGTATGCCCTGCTGTTTCTGCTGTGGGCAAGACATTGATGTGAGCTCTGGGTTTTCAGAGCAGGAGAAATTAGAATAGTAACACACTTACTTAAATGGCGGTAGTCATGTAGGCTTTTCCAAGTACTGGGACCATGTGCTGCAGGAAAGAACTGAGTGGATCAAAAGCAGAACTAGTTTTCTGTGCAGTGCAAGTGATATATTGTTATGTAACTATGTACAAAAAAACCCTCCCTTCCTTTGTGACAGCTGACCGGATGAACAATACAAAAAAAAAAAAAAAAATGAGTAGGCACATTCTCCTGGTTTTGGGCTGCACATTGTTTCTCCTGCTGCAGCACTAGATGGGTCAATGTGGCTTTAATTTAGTTTAGTATGAAAGCTATGGGAGTCATGGTGTGGGGGTGGGGAGGTTTACTGCCTGAACTATTTTAATACGAGAAGTGGATTTCTGAATAGGTTCATAGGTTCGTACTAGGCTATCTGCCCTAGGGCATTTATAAGCCTAGCCAGAGTGTATGTGGCTTACACCACCCCTTAGGATGAGAATACTACGCCCTTTTAGGGTTTAGTTTACTATGCCTCTGTCTAGTAGTGACAAAGAGATGACCCCCGGGGTAAACCTACGATCTCCCATCTACTCGTCGAGATTTCTCTTGAATAGAGTCAGTGAGGGGCTCTGCCTAACATGGACTGGGATTCTGTTCCAGAGTGTAGGGAGCCTCTGGGTTCTGAATCTGTCCCTCCAGCACGTTCTATTTATTTTTGTGTTGAGGTTTAAGTCACTTGTTCTCGTGGCTCTGATGTATTTGGATTTTCTGAGGTGGAGCATGTCCATTAATTCAGGATTGGACATGGCCTTGTACGTCAGGCACAGATCACCTCTGAGTAGGCGGTATGCGACTGAATAGAGCTGGAGTTTTTTCAGTCGGGCAGCATATGACATATGTTTAAGACCCTTAATCCTCTTGGTGAGGAACTTTTGGGGTCTTTCCAACTGCTGCAGGTGTTGGGTGAGATACATCCCAAATGGGGCATTGTACTCGATCATTGGCCTGATAAGAGAAGAGTACAGGGGCACAATGACCTCTCTTGATCTAGATGTGAAACCCTTCATGATAAGGTGGGCAATATAGAAGGTCTTCCTAACCACTTTGGCAATGTGAGTGTCAAATGAGAGGTTTCTGTCAACCTGGGTCCCTAGGCCCCTGATTACCTCTTCCGTACTTAATGGATTACCGCCTATGTGGTAATTTGTCGGTACCTTGTTTTTCCCAAAGGGTATGACTATATATCTTTTGGCGTTTAGCTTAAGGCCATGGCTCTGGCACCAATTATCCGTTTCTATGAGGCCTCTCTGAAGGATGTTTGTGTCCGCTGGAGTATCAATTATGGCACCCAGTTTGCAGTCATCTGCGAACTTTGTCAGCCACAATCCTCCTATGTTTGCCTGTACCTCAGAAAAATAAATGCCGAACAAGAGGGGTCCCAGGACTGAGCCCTTGTCGGACACCGCTTGTGACTGGCTTAGAGTCTGACATAGCTCCAGCAACTCTGACCCTGTGGGTTCTGTCCTTGAGCCAGTTTGCAACCCATCTTGCGACATATGGGTTTACATTTAAGCTTGTGAGTTTGTCTATGATGCCCGGGTGGGGTATTGTGTCAAAGGCTTTTGCAAGGTCAAGGTAGGCTGTGTGAACTGCCTTACCCTCATCAATGGCCTTAGTGACTGTTTCAAAAAAGTCGACCAAGTTCAGAAGACAGGATCTGCCCTTGACAAAGCCAAATTGGGTAGGATTCAATGTCTGTAGGTCCCCAATGTCTTTGTTTATGAGTTCCATAATGATCCTCTCCATAGCTTTGCAGACCAGGCTCGTCAGGCTTATGGGGCGGTAATTTCCAGGGTCCGTTGAAGCACCGCCTTTGTGAAGTGGGACCACTGTTGCTGTACGCCACTCTTTGGGTACGTATCCTGTGGTAAGGCTAAGATTAAACAGCAGCCTTATGTGTGGGTTTAGTTCCTCTTGGAGTTCATGTAGCACACAGCCTGGGACACCATCCGGTCCCACTGATGCTGTGTTTTTAGCTTTAGAGAGGGTGGCTCTCACCTGGGCATCTGAGATGTTAGGGAGGCTACACTCTGCTGGGATAGTTATTTCTCCTTTTGGGGGGGAGGGGGAGGAGAAATTTGCACTGAACCTGTCTGCCAGAATGTTGGCAATGTCAGTGGGTTCAGTGTATTTTGTGTCATTTTGGACTAACTCTGAGCATATCTGGGAGTTTCCACCCAGGTTTCTAACATAGCTAAAGAAGGCCTTGTGATTGTCTTTTGTGTCATTTGCGATTTTTCTCTCAAAGCTGGCCTTGGATGATTTTATGAGTGATCGTAGTTTTTTGCTAGTACTGATCAGAGATGCCTTTCCTTTTAGGGATTTTGCTCTGTCATGTAATAGCTTCCTCCTTCTGTTGTAAAGTTTGTTTATGGCTGGGGTCCACCAGACCGGTCGCCTGCCTTTGGGGGAATGGGTCTTTTCTGTGTATCAATATTTCAATGCTCGCATATTTTATTTGTGTTGGCTACAATTATTTTTTTAAACAGGGATGGCAGTGGAGGAGCAAGCTATATCATTGATACATATATATATATATATATGTATATATATTATATTATATTATATATATTATATATTAAAAAAAATAGATATTGCTTAATTGGCTGTTTGCCTGTTTTGCACATATGTTTCAGTGAATTTGGACATTGCTTATTGCATCTGCAGAGCAGGTATACTGTTTGACCGGAGGTAAATCCTGTACTTCCTTAGAGGGGCTAAGGTGTGTTTATCCACGTTTTGTTTTTTGGCTTTACTAAAGGGTGCTTTGTACAAGTTGGGTAGTTGGAGGAGACGTGAAGGAGTCTTTGGCACATTTTTTCTCATGGTGGTGATGAGGTACGCATGGCAGTTCTCATCCCCACCATGGTTGTACAATGTGGGAGCTTGGAAGGCAAGATGCAGAACATAAATATGGCCTTTAACGTGAAGTTCCCTTTCTGTCTCTCACTAACCATGTACACTATAGATACACAGCATGCCTCTCAGATGGCAAGGTTATCTCAAAATGTGCAGATGTTGCCTAATATTTTGGTCTGTTCTTCATAAAAATTTGTGGTTTTCTGGGAAATCATAAAAGACTGAAGTAATTTAAATATTACTAAATGATGGAAATTTCAAGACATCATATCCTTCAAATAACACATATTATTCTAGCAACTTTAAGTAAAACAAAATATTTAAATTTATTTCTTTTACTCAAATTTTTGGTAATGTTATGATTGCTGAATGAGATAGGGATAGCTGACTGCAGTCATTAAATGCTGATGTGCGTGGGACTTCTGGCGGAGGCATGATGGCACAGTTACTATTATTCTAGCCATTTCTAACTGGAAGTGCAATATTTTAAATCTGTCCCTGGTTTATCTACTTTTGGTTTTGTCCCTGATTCCGTGGTGATTGGTCCAGATTTGGTGGACAGCTCGGGGTAGGGTTGTCTTTGGCTGAGTACTGGTTAGCCAGTACAGGGCATTCATGCAGATCAATTGCGGTCTACAGTGGATTCTTTTCAGGGTAGATTTTTACTCTGAACTGTCAAAGGAGCTAGCAGGTGACATAGGTGGAACTGGTAAAATGTCAGACATGTGAGAGGTAGGAATCGTAGTGTACTTCTATGGGGTATTTCTGAGGGGAACCACTGAAAGGGACAAAATGGTTTAATTTTCTTTATCCTGATTGTTTCACCTTCCATCACCGGGATGAGGAATGCTGTCACTTATAGTGTGGAACAATTGGGTAAAGAGTCGAGCATTGCTAATGGTTCACTAGCAATGTTAATTGGGGAACTCATAGGAGGTTAAAATGTGAATTTTATTTATGCAAATTGGCCTTTTAATGGAATAATATGGTTAAGCCTATTTATCATTTGTAGCAGTTAATTTGACACTGGTTATGGGATACATTTTTTCATTGCAGAATGTCGAGGAACATGAACATTTGAAGTATGGCAATGTAAGGGTTGTTATGTTAGGTAAAGCCTCTCCTTTATCACAGATGCCATCGCAGGCTCTATAATGTCTTGTACTGGTAGAGGTATGGTATGGTTTAAATTTGTCATTGCAGTGAATGATTCTCCTTCCATTACTGCGATAAGGAACGCTGCCACTGTAATGTGGAACAAATGGGTAAGAGGTGGAACCCTTACAAATGCATTTCTGGATTTACATTTGTTTTCTATTTGCAGATGGTGGTGCTGTGAGGGGCATTTCAATTGCTGCATTGCTACACAGTGAGCTCACAGATGGTTAAACAAGTTGTTGCAGCGTATGTCCCAGTCGCTAGAGTGGTGCGCATAGAGGTCACACATGGAGGAGTGCAAAGAGAGCAGCACTTACTGGCCTGAAAGAAGTGGATTTCAAGGTAATGGAGTCTGCTGGGGTGGAAGTTCTGATTGCTGAAGTGGCACACGGTGAGGATACAGGTAATTTTATTTCAGTTAGTGCACATTAAGGCATGTCAATGTTGGTGGGGTTTGGGGTAGGTGAGGTGGAGTAACGACAATTGTAGGATCCTAGGAAGTTACCAGACTTAATGTTCTAGCACCTTTATAGGCTTGTCAAGTTCAGCACTATCTTCCATGTGCAGTATCTAGCATTTATATCACGTTATCAAAAGATGAAAATAGCGAATGCTATTTCATCGGCCCCAAAGCATCTAAACATGAAAATATTGAACATTCAGAACAGCGAATTTTTTCCCATGGAAAAAAATTACTGCTCTGAAACACATCCACACAACACAAGCACATCAAACAAACAGCAACCACACACATACACTTAAATTCCTACATCTAATGCTACACTAAACTAAACATACACTACTATCTACCCACTTACCTTAACCCAAACCCTAACCCTAAGGTCCGTCACTATCGCACACTCACCTAACCCATGCCCTAACCCTAACTCACTTAAACCGCCCCCTAACCCTAAAGTCTGTCACTATCGCACACACGCCTAACCCGCACCCTAACCCTAACTCACTTAACCCACCCCAAACCCTAACGTACAAACACTTACCTGAACCCAACCTGTAACTTTCCACCACAGCGCTAAGAATAGCGAAGCCATAGAAATGGCCAACCAAATTCTTTCCTGAGGAAAGAATTTGCTGTTCTGCAGCTTTGCTATTCTTAGCATTCGCTGAATAGTGTTCGATATCATAACATTTGAAGTTTTAATACTTCAATGTTCGGATATTGACCCAGTATCTATTGTTCTTGTCCAAGAGGGACATAGGTGGAACCCTTAGGGTGAATTTGTGGTTACTCTCTTCTGTTCAAATTGTGTTTGAAGAGGCCCAATGAGGTGTTAAGTCAACATTTAGTGGAAGATTGTTTCAAAGGTGTGGTATCTTCGGAGAGATTAATCTGTCCCTGAAGCACATTTTACTAATGTTGCATGTCAGGTTAATGGCCCTAGAGCAAGTAACATGTGCATCATTCGACTTTAGTTTTAGGCTCATAAGAGCTGGTTTGGTATCTGTAGGACTTTTAAAAGTGTGTAGGGTTTTTGGATGGAGCATTGTGGGCATGAGCATCTGCGTCCTTTGTTGGCTAGGCAGAGGAGTTTGGGGTACCTTTTATAAGGATGGCTTAGGGTAGGGGACTGCCAGATTGGTAAATTTGGGTTGCAGCTCACAGTGGGAAGGATTTTGATGGGAAGATTTGGTTATTTCTCTGGCTTGGGAACATGGTAAGGAAATCTGATTAAGGATGAGTTAGGTGTGAGTAGTGTAGTTGCATAGTTGACAAGGATATGTGCACTCAAATAATTTTGGTTGGTATTTTTTTGGTTTGAAGAGTTGGGATAGGTTTGATAGTGTGAGGGTTGACTGACATCAGCTAATACAAGATAGGTTTTGAGGGCTGGTGTTAGTAATTGGACTACAGTTCATATGGCTTTTATTTTATGAATGTAATGAAGCCATTCTGAAGGTGGTTTGTTGATGAATGACAAGGCTAAGTGAACTTTAAAAATTCTGGTCAGGGGTTCATTGGTTGGATGGGTTGGGGTAGGTTGACAGTGTGAAGATTGATACACTTTGGGCATTGTTAGGATAAGTTTTTGTTGTTGGGATTGGTGTTGGAAATGGAGGTTCATGGGGTTACAGTTATGTGGCTTTTATGTTATGGTGTATTTCAGTCATTCAGAAGGTGGTTTGTGGTCAGCAAATCCTAGGATTGTTACATTTTCTGCTTATACTGGTTAGATGGTGTGATGGATGGATTGCTTTTAAATTGATTTTGAAAAGGAAATCTCATTTTGGTCATTATATACACTGGGTGGGAAAACAGGACTGTGGTTAGGCATGATGGTAGGTAATTGCCCTAGAGTGGTTTTCACATGGCATTGGGTTTAATGTAGTGGTGTTATCTTTGACAGGTAATATCCCGGGATTCACTACGATGTTAATGTTTGTAGTTACAATAAGTGAGAATTTTGTTAATGTACAGAAGTTATACACAGTTATCGTTATTGCTTTAGTATTGATTGGGATCCTTGGATTATTTTTGTTAGTCAGTTGGTGGCTTAGGTTCATAGGTTTGTACTAGACTATCATCCCTAGGGCCTATACAAGCCTAGCCATAACAATTCCCTGGCTATTTCTTCCCACACTATTTACTTCCCTGTCTAGCAGGGCTACTGACATGGCCCCCGGGGTGAATTTCCATTCTCCCATCCAGTCATCAAGGTTCCTTTTGAAGAGGGCCAAAGAGGCACTCTGCTTGACATGTATGGGAAGTCTATACCAGAGTCTGGGGAGTCTCTCGGTCAGGAACCTATCCCTCCAGCATGTTTTGTTTATTGTGATCACAAGATTTAGATCCCTGGAGCATGTGGTTCTGAGGGATTGGGATTTCTTTAAGTGTAGCATGTCCAACAGCTCTGGGTTTGACATGGCCTTGTATGTTAAGCAGAGATCGCCTCGGAGTAGACGATATTTGACTGAGTATAGCTGGAGTTTTTTAAGGCAGTCAGCATAGGGCATCTGCTTTAGGCCTGTGATTCTTTTAGTGAGGTATTTCTGAGGCCTTTCCAGTTGTTGCAGATGTCTTGGGAGGTACATACCAAATGGGGCATTGTATTCTATAATGGGTCTAATGAGGGATGGGTACAGTGGGACAATGACCTCCTTTTTTCTGGATAAAAAGCCCTTAGTGATGAGGTGTGGCACATAGAGGGATTTCCTGACTGTTGTGGTGATGTGGTTATTGAAGGTGAGACCACTGTCCACCTGTGTCCCTAAGTCTCTTATCACACTTTCAGTGTTTAGTGTACTGCCACCTATGTGATAAATCACGGGTACATGTTTTTTCCCAAAGGGGATAACTATACAGTTCTTGGCATTGAGCTTGAGCCCATGGCTCTGGCACCAAGCATCTGTTTCTGTAAGGCTCTTTTGTAGAGTATTCACATCATTTGGGGATTCAACAATGGCTCCCAGTTTGCAGTCATCTGCGAACTTTGTTAGCCAGAGTCCCTTAGTGTTGGCCTGTACTTCAGAGAAGTAGATGCCAAACAAGAGAGGTCCCAGGACTGAACTCTGAGGTACTCCACTTGTCACTTGTATGAAGCTGGATTTGGAGTCAGCTACTTTTACAGTGTGGGTTCTGTTAGTAAGCCAGTTGGCAACCCATCGAGTGATGTAGGGATTAATGCCCAGCTTAGTAAGTTTATCTATGATTCCAGAGTGGTGGATGGTGTCAAAGGCCTTGGCGAGGTCCAGATAGGCTGTGTGGGCTGCCTTACCCTCGTCCACGGCTCTGGAGACTGATTCGAAGAAGTCAATAAGGTTCAGAAGACAAGATTGGCCCTTCACGAACCCAAACTGAGTGGAGTCCAGTGTTTTAAGGTTGCAAATGTCTTTGTTTATAAGTTCCATGATAATACGTTCCATGGCCTTGCAGATCAGGCTCGTCAGACTGATGGGGCGATAGTTCCTGGGATCCAAGGTGGATCCCCCCTTGTGGATTGGGATAACTGTAGCTGTGCGCCACTCAGTGGGCATGAAGCCTGAGGTGAGGGTATGATTAAACATGACACTTAGGTGAGGTGCCAGTTCATTTTGTAGTTCATGTAGTACACAGCCTGGGATGTCATCTGGTCCCATGGATGCTGTATTCGTAGCTTTGGAGAGTGCGTTTTTTACCTGTGCGGTTGTTATTACCAGAATTTCGCAATCTTCCAGTATTGAGATGGGCCATTTAGGGGGTGAGAGGGGGGTGAAGTTGGCACTGAATCGATTTGCCAGGATATTGGCAATATCCTTGGGATCAGTATATTTAATGCCATTCTGTTGTAGCTCAGAGCAGATCAGAGCATTGCCATTTAGATTCTTGACATAGTTATAGAATGCCTTGTGGTTGTCTTTGGAATCTTTGGCAATTTTATTTTCGTAACTAGCTTTGGATGATTTTATGAGGGATCTCAGCTTCTTACTGAGACTGGTAAGGGAGTTTTTTTGCATCTGGGAATTTTCCTCTTTTCTGCAACAGTTTTTTCCTTTTGTTGTGAAGTTTGTTTATGGTAGGGGACCACCAGATTGGCTTCCTTTTTTTGGAGGAGAGCATCTTGGTTATATTTGGGATGGCACGATTCATGTATGAGTGGATGTGCTCATACAGTGCCTTAGTGTAGGACTCAGCAGTTAAACTTTCAGTTCCCGTCTGCATGGGTGTCATGAATTTGTAACTTCTGACTTGAGTAGTATGACGTTGGCCTTGGAGAAGTTTTTTATGGAGGTTTCCTTACCGGGGGGTGGGGGTGGGATGTGGACATTAAGGGTGATTAGCTTATAGCTTATGGTCTGACCTGACCAACGAGGGATAACCATAGGTGTGGAGCATCGATTTCCCATGTTGGTAATGACCAGGTCTAGGATATTGGAGCCCCTGGTGGGACTATAGATTAGTTGATCCAGGACATTGGAATTTATGAATTCCAAGAACCGTTGGGCAAAGGTGTTGGTGCATGAGTAGTTTTCCCAGTTAATGGCAGGGTAGTTAAAATCACCCAGTATTAGGGTGTTTGGTTGTATATTAATATTTTCCAGTATGTTTAGAAAGGTGTAGTGAGAATCTTGGGGCATGGTGGGGGATCTGTAGCAAGCTACAATTTGGATTGCAGTCTTACCTAGTGTTAGTTGCACCTGGAGAATTTCAGATGCATTGTGTTGGGCAACTAACCTGGTGGTGTGAATATCCTTGGTGAATATGGACACTCCTCCACCTTTAGTTTTTCGATCCTGGTTTGGTAGCCAAAAAGTGTGGTAAGAGTTGTTGCCTGGTATTGCAGGGGTGCTCTGTGGAGCCTTGAACCAGGTCTCAGTTACTGCACAGATATCGATTTTCTCCATTTTTAGGAGTGCCTTGAGAGAGTGCATTTTGAGGTTTTTGGTATTTGTATGACAGGGCTTTTGGGGTTGATGACACGGATCCAGTTTGGTTTAGAGGGGATGGCGCACACCAAATGATGTTTGGCTTAACCCCCCTTTTTATGGGTGGTTAGGTTATTGGAAATTTTTGTAGGAGATGAGGGGGAACAGCCTGGTCAGGCTGGTGGGTGGAAAAGAAGGACAGGCTTGCCCTCTTCTGTTCTTCCACTGATGTTGGATGTGCATTTTAATGATTTGGGAAAGGAAAGTGAGCTGTTGGAGGCTGCTTAATAAATAAAATAAGCAAGCAGAGGTAAGGACGCAGCTTATTGGTTGGATGTTTAATTCGATAAGGGGTAAAATGAAGTGAGTGATGGGACTCTGCTTGCTAAGTAAAATAAACGAGCAGAGGTAAGGACACTGCTTATTTGGTTGGATGTGTAACTCAATAATGGCAAATGAAGAGAGTGGTGGGATGCTGCTTCATGAATAAAGTAAATGAGTGGAGGTATGGATGCTGCTTACTGGATGAGGATGAATGAGGTCATGTTATCTTGATTAACATTACATGGATGTTTAGGCTGTGATTATAATCAGCTATACAATGATTTAGTTATAATTAACAAATATTGGTTAACAAAGTTATGTTTATGGAAGTTTAATAAAGGTTGTCAACCCTCATTTGGTGTGATGTGTTTATTGAAGCTGATTGGGACAAAACTCTCTGTATACTGGTCAGGAAGCAGGGCCACATTTCCTGCCCTAATCAGTTTCATTCCACTCAAGTTGACTGAAGGTTTGTTAGTTATTTGACAGGCACATGGTACCATGCCCACCAGACTGGCAAGGTAGACCTCATTAAAATGATCTAGTTAGTGACATTGTTTATTTATTTATTTAATCTTACATTTGTTTACCAGGAAAGTCCAACTGTGCAGGCTGCCCTTTTTCAGCAGAGACTCGGGGAGAAAAGCTCCATTGTTAGTACAATTTTGTATTACATTGGCATGAACAAAACAGAAACAAAATTAAAACAAGAAACAAAAATTCAAACAAGCATAGTTAGTACAGAGACGAAGCATGCAATATTATATATTGGCAACATTACATCTAAAGACAGCTCTTGGTATTGTACAGGATTATCACACATTTAAACAAGGAATCAAAACAATGTAAGTACATTCTGAGTACATTTTTACTAAGACACTATCAGTGAAAATGTGGACAATTCATATGGTACCAAGATGAAGAGGTTACAGAAAAATTGTCACACTATGTTTGTGCGAGCACACATTAAGTATGTGCAACAAAGAAAGTTACATTTTGTACAATGTGATAGGACATTATGAAATTAGATGATGCTTTATTTTTACAGAAAGAAACCAAGATCAGAAGTTAGTTTATGAAATAGGGTTTTGGGGGTCTGGGGAGGTGGAGTGGAGTGCAGCTGAGTGGAAATATTAGTTGGGTTAAGTGGGCGGAGAAGGCTTAGGAGAAGAAAATAGTATCATGGGAGTGTTACCTGTGATCATCACAGGTGCATAGCCAGGAATTGGTCAGGCAGGTTTTATTGAGATGCTTGAAGTTTTTTTATGTTAGTTGTGGTTCTAATGTCAATGGGCAAGGCATTCCACAATTTTGCAACATAAGAGGAATATAGAGAGTCTCCTGAGATGTTTTTACTTTTGTTTACTTGTATTAGAGAATTATTAGTGAATTTTAATGGGTGAGAGTTTGTGTGAGGGATTCAGACTCCTTGGAGGGCTGGTGTATTTTCAGGTTCATAGAACATTTGGTGGGCCATGGTGAGTTGGCTGAGGGTGAGCTGATTGGGTAATTCTAACCAAGATAGTTGATGTAGGGCCTGGCAGTGGTGTGTTCTAAAGGGGAGTTGAAAGCAATTTTTGCTGTCTTGCTGAAGCAGATGTCTAGCTTGACTAGGTCAGATTTGCTAAGGCTAGTAAGAACAACAGGTAATGCATACAGTAGTGTTGATAGAAGATGGGTCCTGGGTGTAATGGTTTTGGAAGTTTTGGTTAGGTAATTTTTGCATCTGTATAAGGTTTCTAGTTTCTTATGTACTTTATCATTTGGGTAATGTGTAAGTTAAATCTCTGATTTTGGTCTATAATAACCCTAAGTAGCTTGGTGGATGGGACTAATTCAATCAATTTTTTTTCTAGACAATTTTAAAGCAAGTGGAGTGGTATATGGTTTCAGTAGGGTGGTAAAGCATGAGTTTAGTTTTATTTGGGTTGAGGATTAATTGGGCATATGCCAGCCATGTTTTAATAGCATTAAAGGATTCTTGGGTTTTGCTTTGGAGTTCTAGGAGGGTTGGGGCAGAGCAGATTAGCATAGAGTTTTCCGCATACTGGATAAGTGTGGCTTGAGATGTGGCAATGTGGAGGTTATTGGTAAACAGGTTAAAAAGAAGAGGGCTAAGGATGGACCCTTGAGGCACACCTAGGGCTACCAGTAAAAGGGATGATAGGACATTATTCCACCGGATGGTTTGTTGCTAATCAGCGAGGCAGTCCTGGGACCAGGCTAGAGTGGAATAACTTAGGGTGAGCTCAGTCATTGCAGTTAACAGTTTATTCTGAGAGACTGTATAGAAAGCTTTCGATAGATCTAGAAAGATAGATGATACCAGGTTGCCTTTATTTCTATGCTGATTGATAGTGTTAGTGAAGCTAATGAGGGCTGTGGTGTTGATATGGTTGGGACGGAAGCCATGTTGGGTATTGGTGAGGAGTTTATCGTCTAAGAGGTGGTTTAGTATTTGAGTGTGTATGCACCTTTCAAGGATTTTTGACAGTGAGGATAAGATTGTGATGGGTTGATAGTTACTAAACTCTGTGTAAGGTCCACCATTTTGTAGAGGTATGATGTGTGCAATTTTCCAGAGGGTGGGGATGTGCAGTTCAGATATGGAACAATTGATTTGGAGGAAAACTGGGTAAGAGATGGCTTTGGCTGCAATTTTTAGATATACAGTGGGAAGGCTGTCTGCTGCAGAGTTGTGGGTTTCAGCATGAGTATGTATTTGAGGATGGTGTGAGTTAGGACTGATTGTAAGGTGAAAGTGTTGTTTTATGTAGTAAGGAAGCAAGATTAGGTGGTGGTGTCTGGCAGTTTTTGCTTGTAAGGACTTTGATGGGATTCAATGAATTATTTGTTAAGCGTGGTGGCAGTAATTTCTAGGGGTTACTAGAGGTTGGCTGGGGATCATAGTTTGTCCTGGTTGCAACATTTTGTTTATTGCAGACCAGAATTTTTGAGGGTTCTTTTTGTACCTAGATTATATGCCAGTATAGTAATTCTTTCTGTTTAGTCATGTTTGGCTTTTTGATTTGTTTCTTAGTTGGAAGTTTATGTACTATAAGTAAACATAAGGGACACATACACACACAAATATATGCTTACAGTATATCTTTTGCAAGATATTATACACTACACTAGTCTACTGTCTCTTTCTCATATTTCAGACACTATTGGTTTATAGGTTTATATGGGGTTACTAGGCTATTGGCTGAAGACACAATTTAAGCCTAGCAAATCTTACCCCAAATTTAACAAAATATTTCTGACGTCTCAACACCCCTAGGAAATTTATGGTCACAGTACATTATTATATTATTTTACAGTTATGATATAGGCTTGTACACAAGTGTTTACAGGCTGCTTCTGTCCATTTGGGACATAGGTGCCAAACCATGGAAAATTTGTTATTTCACTTCCATTGATGCAAGTTATGTTTGAGCAGGGTAAAGTATTAGCATTGCTTCACATGGATTGGAAGCTTGTTCCAGAGAAGGAGTAATCTTTGAGACACATACCTGTTTATCCAACATGTCTTGTTTATGTCGTACATGAAGTTTAATTTCTTAGAACAGGTATTTTTGATCCTATTTGTTTTGCAGATATGCAACAAATCCCTCATTGTGGGATCAGAAGATGCCTTTTCAGCTATGCTGTCCAGCATTTTGTATGAGACTGAGTACAGGGATAGGGCTTTGAAGTGGTTTGCATAGGACTTATTATTTGCTATCTGTTCTTACTTTTTTGAGAATAGCGCCTGCTGTCTCTTAAGCTGTTGTAAGTGCCTAGTCAGGTACATGCAGAAATATGTGTTGCACTCAATAACTGGACAGATGAGAGCCACATACAGAAGAACAATAATCTCCTTGGACCTAGATGCCATGCCCTTACTTATAAGTAGTGCACAGTAGAGCGATTTTCACTCCACAGTAGACATGTGATATTCAAAGGACAGGTTGCTATTAACATACATCCCCAGATCCCAGATCACAGATTTTACTTTTAGGTGTGTATTATTATTGTGGTAATTACAAGCAGTGTAAGTCTTTTCAAAGAGTACTATTATGCATTTTTTCACACTGAGTTTTACTCCATGGCTCTGGTACCAGTTGTTTGTCTGTGTCAGACCCTTTTGAAGGGTGGGTCTATATTATAACATGGAAGTTTTAAAACTTTGAATGTTATAATATCGAACCCTTTAGAGCGAAAGCTGACAATAGCGAAAGCTGACAATAGCGAAGCCTCGGAACATCGAAATTTTACCTAGGGTAAGATTTTGGTGGTCCGTTCCATGGCTTCGCTATTTACAGCACTGTGGTGCGATGGTTATGGACCAGGTTTAGGGAAGTGATCAAACGGAGGTTACAGATTGGGTTCAGGTAAGTGTGGTGTGATGGTTACGGACCGGGTTAAGATAAGTGAGCAAATGGACTGGGGTAAGGTGAGTGTGCAGTAGTTAGGGACTTTAGGGTTAGGGCACGGGTGAGGTGAGTGTGCGCTAGTGAAAGACTAGGGTTAGGGGCGGGTCAAGTGAGTTAGGGTTAGGGTGCGGGTCAGGTAAATGTGTGATTGTGTGGACATGAGGGTTAGGGTGGGATAGGTGAGTTAGAGTTAGGAAGCGGGTAAGGTGAGTGTGCGATAGTTAAGGACCTACGGGTTAGGGTTGGGTTAAGGTAAGTGGGTAGCTATTGGTGTATGTCTGGTTTAGTGTAGGGTTTCTTGAAGTTTATGTGTGTGGATTATTTATTTTGGTGTGCTTGAGTTGTGTGTATGTTTGTCAGAACAGCGAATTTTTTCCCTGGGAAAAAAATTTGCTATTCTGACTGTTCGGTTTTCTTGTGTTTCGATTGAATGGGTTCGATATTATACCATTTGACGTTTTTAGACTTCAGTGTTATAATATAGACCCTTGAAGGGTACGTGTGTTTTTAGTTGATCCGATGATCACACCTAGATGACAGTCATCTTGATAGTTTGTCAACCTGAAACCACTGACATTTACCTTGACTTCAGAGAAGTAGATATAGATAAAAAATGGATCCTGGAAATGATTCTGTCAAATGGTACAGAAGCACAAATGCTTAAAATTAAAAAAAATGAACAGAATCACCATGGCTATAGGAAAACTTTAAAACTTTAATTTAAGAAAAGAGTAAGTGCTTTTGTGGCCTAGCAGCTGCTTCTTCAGACTCGAGTAACTAAGGGTAATGCTGCTCAATGCCAGAAGTCTAAACCTCAAGATGCACGCTCTCGAAGCCCTCCTCAGTATGGAGAACATCGATGTCTGTGCAGTGACTGAAACCTGGTTCAAGGCTCCTGATAGCACCCCAGCACTATCAGGTTTTACCTCATATCATTCTTTCCGGCCCCAAAACTTGGACCGAACCACAAAAGGAGGGAGAGTCTAAATATTCATCAAAGATACCCACACCTCCAGGTTAGTGGCAACGTACGAAGCATCGGAGACCATCCAGGTGCAATTAACCATAGGCAAAACTGCCTTACAGTTTGTAGCATGCTACAGACCACCCCCTCAAACTCAGGAACCCCACTCAGCCTTCCTGAAGACACTGGAGAGTATGAATGTCTCTCCAAATACCATCATATTGGGAGACTTCAACTACCCA
This sequence comes from Protopterus annectens, assembly GCF_019279795.1. Taxonomy (NCBI): domain Eukaryota; kingdom Metazoa; phylum Chordata; order Ceratodontiformes; family Protopteridae; genus Protopterus; species Protopterus annectens. The sequence continues at coordinate 1,114,259,605 of NC_056726.1, forward strand.
AACATAGACTGGGAACATTACTCAAGCCCCAACACCCTAGCCCAAAGGTTCCTAGAATTCATAAACTCAAATGCGATGGAACAACTAGTCACCATTCCCACAAGAGGAGACAATATACTTGACCTGATCATCACAAACATGGGGACAAAATGCTCCACACCGGAAGTATATCCCTCATTGGTAAGATCAGACCATAAATTAATCTCACTGGAAATCCACATCCTGCCCCCACCCCCTGCACAAAAGACCACCATGAAGAACTTCTCAAAAGCCAACTTCACACCTCTTAAGACTGAAGTGGTATCCTTCAAGGCCCCTGGGCCAGAGGAAACCACAACCCACACTGCTGAATCCTTTACAAATGCCTTCTACGGGCACCTTCAAGAATGCATGGATCATGAAATCCCAAATAAACCAAGACCCATTCCCCCAAAGGCAGGCACCCAGTCTGGTGGACCCCAACCATAAACAAACTTTACAACAGGAGGAGGAAGCTACTACATGACAGAGCAAAATCCCTAAAAGGGAAGGCATCTCTGATCAGTACTAGCAAAAAACTACGATCACTCATAAAATCATCCAAGGCCAACTTTGAGAGAAAAATCGCAAAAGATACAAAAGACAATCACAACGCCTTCTTTAGCTATGTTAGAAACCTGGGTGGAAACTTCCAGATATGCTCAGAGTTAGTCCAAAATGACACAAAATACACTGAACCCACTGACATTGCCAACATTCTGGCAGACAGGTTCAGTGCAAATTTCTCCTCACCCTCCCCCCCAAAAGGAGAAATAACTATCCCAGCAGAGTGTAGCCTCCCTAACATCTCAGATGCTCAGGTGAGAGCCGCCCTCTCTAAAGCTAAAAACACAGCATCAATGGGACCAGACGGTGTCCCGGGCTGTGTGCTACATGAACTCCAAGAGGAACTAAACCCATACATAAGGCTGCTGTTTAATCTTAGCCTTACTACAGGATATGTACCCAAAGAGTAGCGTATGGCAACAGTGGTCCCACTTCACAAAGGCGGTGCTTCTACGGACCCTGGAAATTACCGCCCCATAAGCTTGACGAGCCTGGTCTGCAAAGCTATGGAGAGGATCATTATGGAACTCATAAACAAAGACATTGGGGACCTACAGACATTGGATCCTACCCAATTTGGCTTTGTCAAGGGCAGATCCTGCCTTTTGATCTTGGTCAACTTTCTTGAAACAGTCACTAAGGCCATTGATGAGGGTAAGGCAGTTCACACAGCCTACCTTGACCTTGCAAAAGCCTTTGACACAATACCCCACTCGGGCATCATAGACAAACTCACCAGCTTAAATGTAAACCCATATGTCACAAGATGGGTTGCAAACTGGCTCAAGGACAGAACCCACAGGGTCAGAGTTGCTGGAGCTATGTCAGACTCTAAGCCGGTCACAAACGGTGTCCCACAGGGCTCAGTCCTGGGACCTCTCTTGTTCGGCATTTATTTTTCCGAGGTACAGGCAAACACAGGAGGAATGTGGCTGACAAAGTTCGCAGATGACTGAAAACTGGGCACCATCATTGATACCCCAGCGGACACAAACATCCTTCAGAGAGGCCTCATAGAAATGGAAAATTGGTGCCAGAGCCATGGCCTTAAGCTGAATGCCAAAAAATGTATAGTCATACCCTTTGGGAAAAACAAGGTACCCACAAATTACCACATAGGTGGTAATCCATTAAGTACGGAAGAGGTAATCAGGGACCTAGGGACCCAGGTTGACAGTAACCTCTCATTTGACACTCACATTGCCAAAGTGGTTAGGAAGACCTTCTATATTGCCCACCTTATCATGAAGGGTTTCACATCTAGATCAAGAGAGGTCATTGTGCCCCTGTACTCTTCTCTTATCAAGCCAATGACTGAGTACAATGCCCCATTTGGGATGTATCTTACCCGACACCTGCAGCAGTTGGAAAGACCCCAAAAGTTCCTCACCAAGAGGATAAAGGGTCTTAAACATATGTCATATGCTGCCTGACTGAAAAAACTCCAGCTCTATTCAGTCACATACCGCCTACTCAGAGGTGATCTGTGCCTGACGTACAAGGCCATGTCCAATCCAGAATTAATGGACATGCTCCACCTCAGAAAATCCAAATCCATCAGAGCCACGAGAGCAAGAGACTTAAACCTCAACACAGAAATAAATAGGACATGCTGGAGGGACAGATTCATAACCCAGAGGCTCCCTACACTCTGGAACAGAATCCCAATCCATGTTAGGCAGAGCCCCTCACTAACTCTATTCAAGAGAAATCTTGACGAGTGGATGGGAGATCATAGGTTTACCCCGGGGGTCATCTCTGTGTCACTACTAGACAGAGGCACAGTAAACTAAACCCTAAATGGGCGTAGTATTCTCATCCTAAGGGGTGGTGAAAGCCACACACACTTTGGCTAGGCTTATAAATGCCCTAGGGCAGATAGCCTAGTACGAACCTATGAACCTATGAACCTATGAGTAACAGCAGCATTATTTTCCTTATTTAAAAGCAATCAATTATAGGTTCATAGGTTCTTAGGTAGGTACTAGGCTATCGGCTCTGGGGCTTATACAAGCTCAGCCAAAAAGGTACCCTGGCTTTTGCCACCCAAGTAAATCATTTTCCTGTGCCACTGTCGAGCAGAGCCACAGAGGTGATCCCCGGGGATAATTTCCTATTTCCCATCCAATCATCAAGATTTTTTGTTTGATATAGATAGGTAGTTTATTCCAGAGTATGGGAAGTCTCTGGGACAGGAATCTATCCCTCTGGCATTTTCTGTTTATTGTGGTGACAAGGTTTAGGTCCCTAGAGTGTGTAGCTCGGAGGGATTGGGATTTCTTTAAGTGGAGCATGTCCAACAGCTCTGGGTTTGATATAGCTTTGTATGTTAGGCAGAGATCACCTCTGAGTAGGCGATATGCGACGGAGTAAAGTTGGAGTTTTTTGAGACGGTCTGCGTAGGGCATCTGTTTGAGGCCGGTAATCCTCTTTGTGAGGTATTTCTGCAGCCTTTCCAGTTGTTGTAGATGTCTTTTGAGGTACATACCAAAAGGGGCGTTGTACTCTATAATGGGTCTAATGAGTGATGAGTAGAGGGGAACAATGACCTCTTTTTTTCTGGATGAGAAACCTTTTTTGATGAGGTATGCCACATAGAAGGATTTCCTGACTACTGTGGCGATGTGATTATCAAAGGAGAGACTTCTGTCGACCTGCGTCCCAAGGTCTCTTATCACACTTTCGGTGTTAAGTATACTACTGCCTATGCTGTAGTTCATGGGTACAGAGTTTTTATCAAAGGGGATGACAATGCACTTTTTGGCATTGAGCTTGAGGCCATGGCTTTGACACCAGGCATCTGTCTTAGTGAGGCCCTTTTGTAGGATGTCCATATTGTTAGGAGTTTCGATTATGGCTCCTAGTTTGCAGTCATCTGCGAACTTCATTAGCCAAAGACCTTCTGTGTTAGCCTGTACTTCAGAGAAGTAGATACCAAACAGGAGAGGACCCAGGACTGAACCCTGTGGTACTCCACTTGTCACTGGTCTGAAGTTGGATTTGGACTCTGCTACTTTCACAGTGTGGGATCTGTCAGTGAGCCAGTTGGCAACCTATCTTGTGACATAGGGATCTATACCTAGTTTAGTGAGTCTATCTATAATTCCAGAGTAGGGGATGGTGTTGAAAGCCTTGGCAAGATCTAGATAGGCTGTGTTAACCACCTTAACCTTGTCTATGGCTTTGGTGACTGATTCAAAGAAGTCTGTCAGGTTTAGGAGACATGATTTGCCTTTTACAAACCCGAACTGAGTGGGGTCCAGAGTTTGGAGACTACCAATGTCTTTGTTTATAAGTTCCATGATGATACATTCCATGGCTTTGCAGACCAGGCTCATCAGGCTAATGGGGCAGTAGTTCCCGGCGTCCGTGGTGGCTCCCCCCTTGTGGAGTGGGATAACCATCGCTGTGCGCCATTCAGCAGGCACAAAGCCTGAGGTGAGGCTATCATTGAACATAGCACTTAGGTGGAGTGGCAGTTTGTTCTGTAGTTCATGTAGAACGCAGCCTGGGATGTTGTCTGGTCCCATGGATGCTGTGTTCTTGGCTTTGGAGAGTGTGGTTTTTACCTGTGCAGCCGTGATTACAGGAACTTTGCATTCTTTCATTACAGAGATGGGCTCTTTAGGGGGTGAGAGGGGAGTAAAGTTATCACTGAACCTATCTGCCAGGATGTTGGCAATATCAGTTGGGTCTGTATATTTAGTGCCATCATGCTGTAACTCAGAGCAGATCTGAGTGTAGCCATTGAGATTCTTGATATAGCTATAGAATGCTATGTGGTTATCTTTAGAATCACTGGTGATTTTGTTTTCGTAACTAGCTTTGGAGGATTTTATCAGGATCGCAGCTTCTTACTGAGGCTGACCAGGGAGCTCCTCCACTCATGGGATTTTACTCTCTTTTGCAGCAGTTTCTTCCTTCTGTTGTACAGTTTGTTTATGGCAGGGGACCACCAGACTAGCTTCCTTTTTTGGAGGATAGCATTTTAGTTCTGTTTGGGATAGCACGATCCCTGCACTCATTTAAATGCTTATAAAGTGCAATTGTGTAGGATTCAGTAGATGTAACTGTAGTGTCCCTCTGCATGGGTGTCATGAAGTTCACCATTTCTGTCTTAAGAAGCATGAAGTTGGCTTTGGAAAAATTTTTTACCTTGGTTTTCTTAATGGGGGTGGGGGCAGGATGTGGATATCTAGGGTAATTAGCTTATTTTCGGATCGGACCAATGAGGCGTTGACTTCAGGTGTGGGACACCGGTCACTCATGTTGGTAATGACTAGATCTAGGATACCGTTGCCCCTGGTGGGGGTGTGTATAAGTTGATCCAAGGCATTCGAGTTTATGAATTCCAGAAAGTGTTGAGCGAAGGAGTTGGTGCATGAGTAGTTTTCCCAGTTAATGGTGGGGTAGTTGAAATTGCCCATTATTAGGGTGTTTGGTTGAACCCTAATATTTTCCAGTACATCAAGAAAAGAGGAATGGGAATCCTGTGGCATGGTGGGTGATCTGTAGCAAGCTTCAATTTGGATTGCAGTTTTGCCCAGAGTTAGTTACACTTGGATAACCTCAGCTGCATTATGCTGAGCAACTAGCCTGGAGGTGTGGATATCCTTAATGAATATGGACACACCTCCGCCTTTGGTGTTCCGGTCCAGGTTATATGGCCGAAAAGTGCGGTATGAGTTATAGCCTGGTAGTGCAGGGGTGCTCTCTGCAGCCTTGAACCAGGTCTCAGTCACTGCACAGATATCGATGTTCTCCATTTTAAGGAGTGCCTCGAGTGAGTGCATTTTGAGATTTAGACTTCTAGCATTGAGTAGCATCACCCTCAGTTTTTGCTTGCCTGTTCCTGTTATGGTGGTGAATTTGTCATTTGAACCTTGCCTAAAAATGGTACTATAAGGGCGGCAAGAACCTTAGCCAGTATCCGGAATCCCAGGGGTAACAGGTGCAGGCCATCTCTGGCAAAGCATTGTGGTCTGTCGACCATGTCATCCTAGGCAGACAGATACTGGATCCCTTTAGAATGGCACCAGAAGCTTAACCAATTGTTGAAATCAATCATTTTGTCCTTGTACTGTGGCATCATTCTGGGTGATGGCAGAATGCTACTCAGGGCTAGGGTCATACCTGCCTGGGCTATAAGATCGGAGAGCTCTTCCATGTCTCTTTTCATGTAGTCCAGGGAGGTATGTCTCAGGTCATTCACACCAACATGGACAATGACAGAGTCATATTTGTACTTGTTGAGTGACCTGAGTGCGTGGGTTATGTGGTGGATCCTGGCACCCAACAGGCAGCTGACAGTAACCTTCTCCTTGTTTAGCCTGGTGAGTAGGACATCAGTGTGCCTGTCTATAGAGTCGCCTATGACTAGTGAGTTGGGTATGTTATTTTGCCTTATTGGCTGTGGTTGAGTGGCACACTGAGTCTGCGGGCTATGTATCATTTGGGTTGTGTTGGGGGGTGGAGGTTGCTTGCATTTCTGCTTTGGAGGTCTCTGTTGCTTGAGCAGATTATTATTGAGAGCCTCTGCAAATGTTTTTGTGTTTCTATGTGTGGATTTTGGTGGTGTAGATTTAGTGAGACTATGTGATGAGTGTGGTGTGGTGTCAGTGTTTACCTTCTCCTGTTGACTGTCAAGTTCAGTCTTGATTGGAGAGAGCTTTACCTCCAGTTTCGCTAGATAAATGCATCTCTCACAGGTTGTAGTGTTGGGTGGTAGGAGGAGAGGGTTGTCTGTGTACATGAGGCAATTTTACATTGCCCCAAGATGCCCAGATTCATCAGATAGACAGGAGAGAACACTGGGAGCTGACCCTTGGACATGCCTGAATAAAAAACTATTTTCCTGTAGATAAGTGAGGAAAGTGAGTACAAGAGCTGTTTTTTCTAAGCAAGTGAGGAAAGTAAGTACCAAAACTGTTTTCCTCTAGGTAATGAGGAAGGTTGAGTGCTGTAGTAATTAGCAGGTTATTTAGTGCTTACAAGTTCTGAACAAGTGCTGATCACAAATAAGCAAATTCAAGTGCTAAAACTAAGAATCTGTATCTGGACTAAACTAGTTACAGGAAAGAGGGGAAACCAGTGCAAATGCGGGCTTTTAAATCAGAAAGTTGAGAGAGATGGAAAAACTGCCCAAACGGCCAATAACTACAATTTCTGGGCCAGAACCACTCCTTATGTGGTAGATAGGTTACCTAGTGCTTACCACTCCCACTGATAAGCTAGAAGACTTCCCTCCAACACAGAAAGCTTGGGGGGCTCAGAAGCTTACATACAGTCCTGGATACAGTAAATCTGAATCTGGACTACACTAGTTACAGGAAAGGTATTTTTTTATTTATATATATATATATATATATATATATATATATATATATACATATATATATATATAGAAAAGTAACTAAAACAGCAGTAAAAACAATTCAAATGCAGTGCAAGCTAGCACACTTGAGTATGTAGCAATGTTAGACCAAACAGTTTAAAAAATGCAATTAAATTAAAAATGACTAATAACAAGTGCAGAAGGAGTCTATTAGGTAGAATGAGGTAAAAAGATGGGACTGGGGGGAGTGTCCCAGATCAAATCTACAGTGGGGGCAGGCAACTGCAAAAGCCTCCAAATTTAAACAAGACAGGAATAGGGAGGGTGGGTATGAGAATACCAACACCTTCAGCAGAGATCTGAAGAAACTATACAGTGAAGCAAAAATAACATTGCACAACTCTGAAGTCAGCCAGCAATGATATAAAATTAGTCAAACAACAATTACCAGTACACAACTCTGAAGTGCCAGAAAAATATACTCAGATTTGTATATCTCCAGATAGTTTGAAGAGCACTCTGTCAGGACACAGGAAGGCTCCAGCAATGATATGCAGGCTGTTACTAGGAGGGTCTAATTTTATGCAAGTAATCCTTGAGATAGTCAGATAACACACAGGATGTAAAACCAGTTATACCAACTTAAGACACAGAGAAATAGGGGAAGGGGGGAAAAACACCTTCATCAGAGATCTGAAAAACTATACAGTGAAGCAAAAATAACAGTGCACAACTCTGAAGTTAGCCAGTAATCTTATAAAATTAGTCAAACAACAATTAACAGTGCACAACTCTGAAGTGCCAGAAAAATATACTCAGCTCTGTATATCTCCAGATAGTTTGAAGAGCACTCTGTCAGGACACAGGAAGTTTCCAGCAATGATATGCAAATCTGCAAATTAGTCATATTAATTAAGAACTCCATCCTCTTAAAGACACACAGACCAATACAATGCTAACACACTATCATCACTTATTAAAAAATTTACAAAGGAAATACAGCAGCTTAAAACTAGACATCTCAATTTTTTTAAACTAAGAATGTATGTATAAAAATATATAATAAACCATCAATGGTGGAATGCCCATGCATGCAACAATGGTCATATATTGCTGGTGTCTTTAGTGCATTAAAAACTTCAGCCAGCGTAGTCTTATTCCTAATATGCCCTCCTTTCTAATGTTGTCTCTCACAATTTCAAACACAAAAAACTTAAAACGGTGCTGGGGCCCACTAACTCTGACATGACGTGCTAAAGCTCTGCTCTCTTTGATGCTCCTGATGTCTCCAACATGTTCAAGGATATGTTCCTTCAAAGATCAATTAGTCTTACCTATGTAGAACACAAAACAGACCTCACAAAAACTAAAATAAATCACATTCCTAGTTTTACAGTCTGCATAAAACTTACAATCAACCATTACTCCCATCTGTGGCTGTCTAAAACTCATACCTGAATAAACATATTCACAGGTAGTGCAATTTCTGCAGGGGTACATGCCGTGACTTTGTAAGACAGGGAATCTCATAGTCAGTCCTGACCTATAACATAACTGTCATTTCAGTGAAAGATCGTTCCTAAATGAAAACTTAGGCCTCTCACTAACCACATCGTTAACCTCCTCACACACTTCCAATATACCCCAATTCTTTTTAATGATGTCACAAAAAACATTGACATCACCCGAGAAGTCCGTGGGAACACTCACCATTCCTGCACTAGCACACCCATGTTCATAGGTTCCTAGGTGTGTACTAGGCTAATGGCCCTGGAGCCTTTAAAGCCTAGCCCATAGAAGTGCCCTAGCTTTGTGCATGTTCAGATACATGCCTGGGAGGTTGCTCAGAGAAATACAGTCAACCTCTCATATCTATCTCCTTCAATAGCTGGGTAATACTACTGTCAATCTCTTCCTCAGTATATCTTGTATTCAAAAAAATCACTCTTAACTCATTCCCTCTAGTAGAGCTCTTTTGAGTGTGTGCCTTTAACTCCCAGTCGGTGTGGCTTGAGCTTTTAAAAAATGAAGTCATCACCTTACAGTTCTAACAAACACTAATTGACAGAGGTCATATATCAATACAATTGTGTTTGCCATCATGTATGCTTCAAGATAAAATATTCTGATGCCTTGTGTTTAGCAAGATTTTGGAATTATTAATGAAAATATCAACAGGCGATATTTGACGCCTAGAGGCGCAGTAGGAGGTAACTGCAGAAACGCCTGTAGACATCACTCGGCTGTAATGAGCTAAGCTCCAATAAAGTGCCGTGGATGCATGCTACCCTTGTGTACGAGTGCATTCTTCCTGCTCTTTTTCCTAAATAAGCTAGTATGTACACCCCCTAAATCAGACTTTCTTACAGTAACATCCAAAAAGTCTGTCTCATCTATAGAGTATTTATATGTAAACTTCAAAAAAGTCATAGTGTTAGAAAGGTAATCAATGAACTGGGGGATCAATTCACTTGGGCCATTCCAAAGAAATAATATGTCATCCATGAAACAAGTGTACCAACTTACATAACCAAAAAACTTATTGTTGCAAAATACAGCATTCTCTTCTCAATGTAATAATGCTAGGTTGGTATAGCTATTGGTACAAGCCATGCCCATAGCCACTCCACCCTTCTGCAGAAAAAAATCACTGTTAAAAACAAAAACATTATTCTCAAGAATAATTTCTAATAGCATACAAACAAAATCAATTTTATCTGAGTGCATATATCTCCGTTAACGACAATTCCCTAATATGATCAGTGCCCCAATTATTTGGGATAATGATGAACAAGGACTCTACATCCAGAGTTACAAAAACATAATCACCAATAAGTCCAGATTCCCTCACATTAATATACAAATCCTGCAAAAATGTATTGTTATCTCTCAAAATTGTCCTTGTCTGTTTTAATAGCAGTCGAAAAGTCTTCTCCATGTAAATAGACAGTGGTTTGGTAGCCCACCCTATACTGGAAACAATCGGTCTCATTGGTGGGCATTCCAAGTTCTTATGCACCTTTGGAAGGCCACACAAGTCCAGAACCATAGGATATACAACAGTAAAATACTTATACAAATTCTCAGAGATGATGTTAGTCATTAACAAGCCAAGAACCAGAAAATACACGTTTTCCATTACTCTATTCAGAAGTGCTTTAGAAAGCACTGTATAAGTGGAAGAGTCTCTTACCAGTTTCTGCATCTTCTCAAAATAAAGTTCCTTATCCATTACCATGACTCCACCTCCTTTATCTGGTGGCCTTTTCATTAGTGAGGATATATTTTTCAGTTCACATAAAGCTCTGTACTCATCCATAGTCAAATTATAGTAAGCAGGACTATGCTCGGGTTCAAACTCTTTCCTTATTTCATTCTCACAAACACTGACAAAAGTCTGAACAACCAGGTGAATCTTGAGTATAAAAGCACTTGGATTTTTAAACATATTAGGTCTCTCATTCTGCCCAGGAAACATTAATTTCAAAGATACATTCCTGGTGAATATCTGTCGATCTAACAAAAGCTCTACCATGTTCGATTTTTTAGCTGGAACAAAAGAGAGGCCTTTGTTCAGCAAGGAGGTCTGCGCCATTGTTAAACTATAAGAAGAAATGTTAACCACAATGTTACTCAGTTTGTTCCTTGCTCTTAGACCCATGCAAGTCATGTCCATGGTTTGTAACTGTACAGTTCTCCTTTTGCTCACTCTACCTCTCGACCTCTCCTCCTTGTTGATCGGCAGCAGTCCTTTCAGCAAAAAAGGAAGCGTAGTGGCATTATTGATTTCCATTTATACAGAAAATAAAATTGATTTAGTTTGTATGCTGTTAAATATTATTCTTCAGAATAATGTTTTTGTTTTCAACAGTGAATTTTTTCTGCAGAAGGTTGTCGTGGCTATGGGCTGATAGTGTGTTAGCACTGTATTGGTCTGTGTGTCTTTAAGAGGATGGTGTTCTTAATTAATATGACTAATTGATTGCTTTTAAATAGGGAGAAGAATGCTGCTGCTACTTGAGTCTGAAGAAGTGGCTGCTAGGCTGTGAAAGCTCTTACTCTGTTCTTATATTAAAGTTTTTCCTTTAACCTTGATGATTCTGTTCATTTTTTTTTATTTTATGTGTTTCAGAGAAGTAGATGCTAAAAAGAGAGGCTCCTACACCACTCACTGTTGGACTGCGCTAGTGACTGGCCTCTTTGTGGAGGTGGATTTCCCTATCCTAACAGCGTACATCCTGTCAGTGAGCCAATTGGCTATCCAACAGATGACATAAGAGTTTATGCCTAATTTTATAAGTTTATCTACAATGCCTGAGTGAGGGATTAGATCAAATGCCTTGACATGGTCAAGGTAGGTTGTGTGTACTCTTTTGCTCTTGTCTATAGTTTTAGTGACCATCTTGAAGAAATCCATCAGTAGTTAAGTAGGCATGACCTACCTCTGACAAAATCAGACTGGGGGGGGGGGGTCTAATGTCTGTACAGTATCTGGAGAACTAAATTCTCCTAAATATTCTTATGCAGTGTATCTTCATTCTCACCTAAAATTCTCACTAAAATATTTTACATAAATGCTATCAGATGATAAATGTCAAACTGTTTAAACCTGGATTTGTCATTTTCCTCTCATATTCTGTGTCTTCATTCTCTTTATACTTCAAATTCCCTTTCTGTCCAATATTCTCTTGACTACATATCATTTCCATATCCGATATTTACTCTGATATCCTTTCTTCATTAATAATGTTCATTATTATCACAGTTCGCAATCACAAGTCTTCCTCCTTGGATGGCTGTCATGCATAAACTCCCAGCATTACTTTTTCAAACAGCTTTTTGCTTTCATCCAGACATTTATCACTCTCTTTCATCTTTGGCACTGTCATAATATACCGTTATTTTTCCATATGACCTTCTGCCCCTTCTATTTCCTTCTTTCTGATTTCCATTTCTCAAGTCATCCCCATTGTTCCATTCTTTATTTATTAATACTTTACCTCATCGTATCTTCTTACATTCTATTTATAAAGTATTATCAATATGTGAAAAAATGTTGGAAAACCACAGTGTTAGTCATTTTAAGCTTCAGCAAATACTAAATTTGCAAAATGTTTCACTTTCTGTTTTGTTTTGTTTTTTTTGCACCCCCCCCCCCACACACACACACACAATTTTTTATAATCTACCAGTCTTTTCATGAAATAAACTGGAGCTTTCATTAATATCAACATGTCAGTGATTTATGTTTTTTGTATGTTTATATCCTTCACATGCATGTATTGGCAAGTGTTGGACTGATGACTACAATGGTTGTAAAATGGAAATTATTTAACTCAATGGATGTACTCCATCCAACAGCATTACCCACCTTAAAATAACTGAGGCCTTTCTTCAGGTCCTTGGTCTCTTACATAGATTACTTGGCAATATTTATACTCCGACACATTCCTGTTTCCTATTCCTAGGAAGAAGAGGGTTGGTAAAAACTTTACTCCTCTTCCTTCACAATCAGGCCTTACATTTCAGTCAGTTGTAGTTCAGGTAGACGCCCTCTTCCTTAATAGTTAATAGATAGATAGATAGATAGATAGATAGATAGATAGATAGATAGATAGATAGATAGATAGATACATCGATAGATACATCGATAGATGCCTACAATTCCTTTAGACACATTCTCAGTATCTTTAGTTCCAAATTTCTGCAGCACTGGAACTATTGCTAGCATATTAGAGAATATATAACTGAAGTCTTTATAAGCATAATGCCTTCCCTTACCCTATAAAACTTGCTTATTGATATGTTTATCTCCTTACTTTGATCTGTCTATCTATATATCTATCCATCCATCTGTCTATCTATTTATGTATCCATCTGTCTAACTATATGTCTATCTTTGTTGAGCAGGAATCGCATTCTGAGGAATACCAATTTTCAGTCGAATTTCATGGAAAAAAATCACAAAAAACAATAATGTACATAAAGTCAGTACTGATCAAATACATTTTCACCTTCATCTTCTATATCCATGCTTTTCCCCAATGAACTCTTTTTACATCCTTATTGCTAAACCTTAGTCCCAGTATTATTGGCTGTCCTTTGCAATGGCAATGCTTTCTCCTTGATTTTTCTGCTGTTCTCACATCTATTCACATACCTGCCATCTTTCATTGTTAACTACCTCCATATTATAACTCTTTCATGTATTTTCATGGCTATTTTATATACACTCTGTATACCACACATGGTTCATCTGCATCAACTGCTATTAATGGAGTGCATCCTGTCCTATCACATCAAATTTCCACGTTTACAAGCTTATACTAAACTTCTGGTAAAACATTACATATAACAAAAGTAAAAAACAGGAATCAGAGAAGATGTTTGCCTAACTTCTATACCTACATATGAAAAACTTTCTAAATAGCCTTTAATTAAAACACAACCTAAGTTTTTCATGCTCCCTCCTTGGCCATCTAACAAACAGAAGTTTTGTATCCAATCAATGCGTTCAGAAACATAGTGCACAGTCCTGTACTCAAGACTTGCACTGTGTGCCTTTTATGCAGACATTACCCTGGATGACTTGCCCCTAAGGTACAACATGCACAAATAGAACTCCAATAAAGCCCATACCTCTCAAAGTCTTAGCTCAGGAAATCTGGACAAAGCCTAAAATAATGGGGGGACAAAAGCCCAAAACTAGGGATAGATTTTAAATATTACTCTTATAAACTTAGAAAGTTACTAGAATAACAGGAATTTTGTTAGAATGCATTTTCTGATGGAGGTGAAGTCTGAAACCCAAACATATGTCATTATTTAGTGACTTCAATCCTCAACAATTTGCAAGAAAACCACAAATTTTATGAAAGACGGATGAAAAATTTGAGGCAAAAATCTGGACATTCAGTGAAAATCTGGGCAGTTGAGATGCATGAAGAAATCCCTGATGATAAGGATCATGCATAAGAACATGACACTGTAGTTCTTGCATTACAAGAGGCACAGCAATGATCGCTGCACAACAAAGACAATACTGTTAGAAACATGGAAGTAGGTCATGAGCCTCTATTTGTTTGCTTGTTTGCACACACTAACATACATTATTTCCTAACTCCAAACCATCTGTCTAATATATTCTCTTATTACATGTGCTAATGGAACAAAGATACACACACACCTATACACTACTTGACCATGAGTGTTGTGAAAAACTTTGATACTTAGGTAATTTTCCGCTATATACCATGTATGCCACCTCATCAGTCATGCCAGCTGAGGAGTGAATCGACACAAATGTGTATACTGGGACACAGAACAGTTAGCACATGTACACTGGTATAGACGCTATTACAACAACCTAACGGAAGCCATCCCGGTACTGTATGTCTTCAGGTCTTCACTTTCTGTATGTCAGGTTCTTATATAGGGGCATATTGCTTAAAGGACGTATACAGCAATGTACAGGAAGAAATAGAGCTACTATGAACAACGCGTTGTCACTATGGTGGTAACGTTTAGCAAGCATGGCTAAAAGCAAATCTCAAATTATTCTGCCTCATTACCATACATGCACGCACAACTGCTTTTCATCTCATTCACAAATATATTTCTGCTCCTTTGTTGCCTCTCATAGGCTCAAGCTCTCAGATATCACTGATGCATCATTTATGACCTAAGGAAAAGGCTCAGGTAATTCCTTTTTCCTCAGTTTAATTAATAGCTTTAAATTCATACTTACAAAATGAATGATTTTCCGCTCAATTACACCCTACATCGGGTAAAATAAAATGTCCGCATCAGAAATTATCCTAGCCTTATTTACAAATATTTTAAACACTTGACATCCATTAATTATTCCCACAGCCCATTCACTCATAGAGAAATCCATCCTCCCTTGGACACTTTCTTTCTCTGTCTTTTTGATTTTTTTTTATATGCATGCAGCTTTTGTTTTATCACCACCAAATCCTTCTTTCTTTCCACCCATATTACTAAATCACCTAAATCTACAACAAAACTATATGTGCGTGTGTGTATAAATAAATATATATATATGTATATATGGGTCTACTTCACATGATCAAAATGCCAGCAGACTGACGTTTCTCACAAAACTGACACCTGAAATACCAGATATACCCAAAACCGAAACAATGAAATCTCGACTTACCTCCCACTCATTGAAATTATGATATAAAAAACTTACATCTTAGCAACAGTACACGGCCATATTTCAACCCAAACTACATACATGACCTCATCAACACCCTCTCACCAATCAATACCTGCAAACCAAAAGAAAATCCCACTGAATATTCATGACAGTATCTATAGCATCAACATGAATATTCATTACAAGTTCTTAAAATTATTTATTATTATTTATTATTATTTATTGATATTTGTTTACCAGGAAAGTCCACTGGGCCAGAAGAGCCCATTTTCAGTGGAAGCCTGGGGAGAAAAGCTCCACAAAGCAGTTAGTATAAAAGTAAATAAAATTCAGAGTTCAAAACCATTAGTAGATCACAACCAGTATTATACAACAGAGAGCAATATTACACAAACAACAGAATAAGAAGCATGTAAAACAAGATATGTACAGAATAATGCAGTTTGGAGATACAAGCTAATTAAGGTATTGTATTGGTGTATGTTAAGATATAATATAGTGATAAAGCAGTCAGTAAAATCAATAAACACAGCTATTTAATTCCGTGTGCATTTTTGCACCCCCCCCAAACCCCTGCAAATTAAATATACCAACTTTGAGACCGCACTACAGTGTGGAAATAAAAGGATTTCCTGTTCCACTCAACTTGGACTGTAGGCATTTCAGAGTCTTTTGAACATCGGAGTTGTGAAATTTCACTCATGTGAAACTTTTTGGTCTCTGTCTTATGAAAGTCGGTCTACTGACATTTTGGTCAGATCAAGTAGACCCATATATATATATGGGTCTATGTTGTATTATCGAAAATACGGTTCATCAAACTGTACTTCCGATAACTTACTTCTGTGAAAGTGCATTATATCAAAAATGTACTTTTACGGAAAAATAAAAATAAAAGCTAAACAAAATAACACACTAAACATGATTATGCAAGGGTGCAAGCCTCCCTGCACCCCCCACACCCCCTACTTTAATATTCTCACTCCAAGAATGCACTACAGTGGGGAAAAGGGAATATTTCCTTTTCCCCACTGTACCACAATCTCAACATGAGTTTGCTTAGTTGTACATCAACACTACACGCTGATGTACAACTAACGTTACATTCAAACTGCATGTTTTTTTTTTGTTTTATTTAGCGAAGGTGCATTTTTGATAAAATGCACTTTCGCTAAAGTGGGTCCGTGAAAGTCCAAAAAGTCAAAGCTTTTGCATGGAGATTGAGATTGAGGTACAGTGGTGATAAGGGAATTTACTCTTTTCCCCACAGTAGTACAATCTCAGAGTTGGCATATATAATATGGAGGGGGGGTGCAGGACATCTTGCCCCCCCTGCAAACATGTAGATTTTTGTTGTTTTGTCTGTGCATTATTGTATCCTTTGGGAAACCCAACTCCCCAGAAAATTACCACCATATCACACAACCTCTTAGAGCAAGAAATCTGGACAAAGTCATATATTAAAGTGGGGCAAAAGCCCATAAGTAGGGACAATTTTTAAATATTGTTCTTACAAACTTAGAAAGTTGATAGAATAACAGGTTTTACATTAACATGAATTTTCTGAAGGGTATGAAGTCTGAAACTCAAATGTCTGTCATTATTTTCTAATGCCAGTCTTTAATGATTTGCCTCTAATTTGCCAGAAAACCACAGTTTTTATGAAAAACAGACCAAAAATATGAGACAAAAGTCTGGACATTCTGTGAAAATCTGTACAGTTGAGAGGTATGAACAATATTAACAATGTGCCCCTAAGTGATGATCCTGTAGTTCAGGTTTTGGGAACATATGTAGACAGTAACCAGTTTATGTCCACAGTGGTAGAAAGCCATTCTATTTTCTACAGCTTATAAGCATCCAAGTCCAGGATTGGCATTGTTCCCTTACACTCTGCTCTCATCTGGACAATCATTGAGTACAGTGACCCCTTTGGCATGTATCTGGCCATTCAAATTGAATGCCCAAAGAAGGTCCTCATAAAAGAGGATACAGGGCCTAAAACATCAGTCCTACAAGGACTGCCTCAAAGCAGTTTCACTGTATTTGGTATCAAACTGCTGAAAGAGGACCCTCTGATCAAATACTGATGAAACTGCTGTATATCTGCACATTACATTGTATCCAAAATAATTGTTCCATGGACCTTAGCTTCCTCTGTAACTTAAACCGAATGGCCCAGAGAGACAGGTGTATCTCTCACAAGTTCCCACTACGCATAGTTGCATAGGTTGGTACTAGGCTATCAGCCCTAGGGCCTATATAAGCCTAGCCATAACAATTCTCTGACTATTTCTTCCCACACTATTTACTTCCCTGGACCCCTGTCTAGCAGGGCGACTGACGTGATCCCCGGGCTGAATTTCCTTTCTCCCATCCAATCGTTAAGGTTCCTTTTGAAGAGGGCCAAAGAGGAACAGATGTTTCTCTACATGTAAAATAAAGTTCATCCCAGTCTCTGTTCAAGCATAACATGGATCTTTGAATGGGAATGAGAACATTTAGCCCAGGGCTGCCTCTTAAACTACTTATGGACAGAGGCAGTGCCTAAACGCTCTTCTTACAATGTGGCATCTATAAGTACTCAATGGTATTCCCTAGAAATAATCTCAATCTCACCCAGAACTAATCACTATCCTATGGGTAGTGTATAAATACAGACTTGATATGGGTAATTTTAATTAGTGGGATAATCAGGTGTGTTTAAAATAGACTGCAAGGGCAGTTAGCCTAGTATTCAGCTGTGAACCTATAAACAGGTTCAGTCACAAATAAATAGTTCAGTGCACTTCATTTACTGATAACATTTACATTGCTATAGCTGTCTTCATCATTTCTAGTACAATTTAAATTGCACATTAATGCCAAATGATAGCAAAAAGCTTTTACTTATCAGCTGTTGAGACGGATGAGTTTATAGAGTTATAAAATATAAACAGTACTGACATATCTCTGACTTCAAGCTTCATTAAATAAGAAAATAGCATAAGTGAAAGTCACATTCTTTTGTCTGGTCTGTAAAATGTTTAAACTAAAGCATTTGAAGCATTCTGTTCGTTACTCTTTGTGAAATAATTTGAATAAAATTGCTTCCTAGGTTTGTTGTTAAAGTTTATAAGATGATGACAGCTAGCCTATTTGCAATTCATCAAGTAAATGAGAACCCTTTGATGTTACCAAATGTTACATTGGGATTTCGAATTTATGACTCCTGCAGTTCGGTAAAGCAAGTTATCCAAGGCACTATGTGGATTTTGTCAGGCCATGAAACTTGTGTTCCGAACTACTCCTGCCTGCCTAGATATAAACTCTCTGGTGTTATTGGTGATGATATTTCTTCAACATCTATTCCAATGGCAAGACTTCTGGGTCTCTACAAGTACCCTCAGGTATCAATTTTATATGTAAAGATGAGTCTCTGTTGACTGTTAATTGTAACTCCATAACCAAATTCAGCAAATGATTTAAAGAGAAAAAATGTTTTCTACATTATGATTAACGGAAACTGACATCAAATACATAGGTTATCTGAGTTATAGAATTAATGGAAATTTCGATCTGCATCTATAGCTTGAAAATGAATATAAGTTAGAAATTTGATACGTGTAATGGTACAATGTACCTTGGGCTTTGTGCAGTACACACACACACACACGCACGCACGCACGCACACACACACACACACACACACACACACACACACACTTGTGTTAGACCATGTTTAAATGCACATCTTCTTCAACATTCACCTTCCTGATTATTTCTGTTAGCTTTAAACTATGAAAGACCATTTACACTGCTGTGTTTATAAACCACAAAGATCTATACCCATGAATTACAGTCACTTGACTGCATACATTTCAGATTTTAAATTGTGATAAAAATTGCCAAAATAAAGTATTCCAACTTGCTTTAAACTAATGCAAACAAGTTCTGCAAAGCAAAATGATCACTGTTAAATTAAGGT
The DNA here is from genome assembly GCF_019279795.1 of Protopterus annectens. Classification (NCBI taxonomy): domain Eukaryota; kingdom Metazoa; phylum Chordata; order Ceratodontiformes; family Protopteridae; genus Protopterus; species Protopterus annectens. Next base: position 1,114,278,673 of record NC_056726.1, read on the forward strand.
AGTACGGTCAGACATCCTCATCCATTGACTTTACCTACATCCAGAAATTATAGCGCCATTTTTGCCAGTGTACATCACAGATGTTTGATTGTTGTAAAAAAATAAATAACTAATTTAAATAAATTATGGTCACAATCATGCATTTCAAGTTGGTTTCGCACAAACACACAGTAAACCTACTTCAATTTGCTTCACACAAGAGAACACTAAACTTTCATAGCCAGTTAATAGAGTATACTACAAGATGGTAAATTACATTCATTTATACACAGTATTTATTTTTTCCATGCAGTTATAGTCACATTGCTGTGTTCATGTTATATAATCATGATACAAACTAATAACTCTCAGAGTCTCATTGCAAGAATCAGGGAAAATGCCCAACAAATGAGGAGAAAAGTCCCAAAAACTATGCCAGATTTTAAATATTGCTCTTAAACAGTTGCTAAAGTAAACGTTTTTATATTAGCAAACATTGTATTGATTCTAAGTCTGAAAATGAAACATCTGTAATTATTTTGCGACTGAAATATTTTCTGACTTACCAGAAAACTATAACTGTTATGAGGAATAAGCCAAAATATGAGGCAAAATAAAGAGTATTCTTCAAAATCAGGGACCGCTGAGAGCTACGTGATTTCCACTTTCACACAAAGAGTAGTCACAGGTGTGCCAACTTATTTCTCACAAAGTACACTAGTTCTTCAAACCCAGAAAATTAACTGAGCAGAACAACATGAGGGTAAGTTAATTTTATCCAAAACTGGGCCCCATCTAGCAGTTATAGCTACCTTGCTGGGCACACTTCAGCTGTTTACAATAAAAATACCTCTTAATCAGTAACCCTTTGAAATCTCAGGACATGCTTTTTGAGTTCAGAGATATGGAAACCATATCACCAATAATCTAGACTTACATATACAAAGTTTGAAATTGACATTTATCTGATATTCCCTTTCCTATGAGGTGTGGCAATCTCAGAGTTGAAATATATAAGTTCAGGAAACTTGTCCCCACGTTGCTCCCATGCAAAAATTAAAAAAAAAAGAATTTAAAGGAGAAGAGTAATGTTTAATATGTGCCACCTTCTGTCCTTTTGGGGGGGACCTTGGGGCGCCTCAAAATGAGTCTTTAGATTTCAGAAGGGAGTCCTCTCAACCCCTTGGTGGAAGAATTAGATTCAAAGCCCAAATATATTGAGAGATATAGGCCCAAGAACAGAGAAACACTTTAAATATTTCTCTACTAAGATATATGTTCTAAAACTGTATACTCTAACTCTGGGTTCAGAAAGATCCCCAGTGTTCATGGTAAGAGCTGCTGTAAAAAGGCATAGTTTACACAATGCAGTATTCTACTATTCATGGACACATTAGCCACAGTGATGAAAGACCTCATTATTAGCTAATTTGCATGGCTGCAAATCACTCTGAACTGCTGTGAGTAAAGCTCAGCACTTTCTTGTGGTAGTTAACATCCTTGACCCATGTATTATGTTGGCACAGGCATGTCTCCTATTCACACTCCTTAACAAATACACAAAGTAAAATATACACGCACACATATGCGCATGTGCGTATATACACACACACACACACACACACACACACACACACACCAGATATCCCACACCTGTGTCTGTGCTGTCTGACCTACCTTTATAAATCATAGATGATTACAGTTAGACATTAATACTAGACATTAGAGTTTCAGATATCATATTCTTCAGTAAAGCACCCTAATGCAACATCTGTTATTCAAGCAAATTTCTAAATTTTCAGAAATGGAAACAAAAATTAACTCCAACAAGTTAAACAAACCACAAAAACAACAAGGTGAGTCCAACGAAACATAGAAGCCGATGTAGGATCCAAAATACCTTTACTATAAACTCGTTAGCGCTTTCGTGTAGTATTATACATACACTTCTTCAGACAAGTTATTGCATCTACATCCAGGGTATAAATATTCACAACAAGTAACACAATTATTTAATCAAGTTGAATTAACCAATTAGAACAATTAATCAACTGGATGTTTCCAGCCCTAGTTAAAACCAATACCACATTTTTAATGCCATTTTAAAAAAACAAGTACTATAATGTAATAAATTTATAAACATAAAAAACTCAAATTAATTATGATTCTTTAGTTCTTAGATGTTATAAAAAAACTTTTTTAAAAACAAATTTAACATTTTTTATACATAAACTTTAAAGCACTTTAAATTATACCAACATTTTCAAACCACAGCGAGTCACAAAACTTAATAAATTTTTAAATATTTTCATTAATTTATATATATATTCATATACATATATTTCCCCAACCAACATAAAGCATATTTGTTTTTTAAAAATAGCTTTCTAGGATGCACTTAAATAATATAGTCATATGTCTAATATAATTCATTGTCTTTAATTCTTAAAATGTAGTAATATTTTTTCTTCATATTTCAAGAAAGTTATTGAATTGCAAATTATTTATTAAAAATTATTAATTAAGAATTTTCTATCTTACAAGGGCTCTTTGTTTTAATAAACATTTAATTGAACATGTCTCATTAATCCCAGGGTAAGTATACGCATTTGTTTTAAGTTGCCACAGCAACTCACATTCTTCTAGTTTTAAGTGCCATGGTCCGCCCCTAGGGTTAATTTTTATTTTCTGTACCACATTAAACAAAAAGCTGTGGTTACTGTTTTCTGAGATGTGTTTTGCTAGGGCGTTAGACATTATTCCCCTAGAAATTGCGTACGTATGTTCATAAATACATTGTTTCAAATGTCGTTCAGTTTTTCCAAAGTAGAACGCTGAACATACTGTGCAGGTGGCGAGGTATACTACTCCTTGACTGAGAATGTTTAAAAATTTATTAAGTTTTGTGACTTGCTGTGGTTTGAAAATGTTGGTATAATTTAAAGTGCTTTAAAGTTTATGTATAAAAAATGTTAAATTTGTTTTTAAAAAAGTTTTTTTATAACATCTAAGAACTAAAGAATCATAATTAATTTGAGTTTTTTATTTTTATAAATTTATTGCATTATAGTACTTGTTTTTTTAAAATGGTATTAAAAATGTGGTATTGGTTTTAACTAGGGCTGGAAACATCCAGTTGATTAATTGTTCTAATTGGTTAATTCAACTTGATTAAATAATTGTGTTACTTGTTGTGAATATTTATACCCTGGATGTAGATGCAATAACTTGTCTGAAGAAGTGTATGTATAATACTACACGAAAGCGCTAACGAGTTTATAGTAAAGGTATTTTGGATCCTACATCGGCTTCTGTGTTTCGTTGGACTCACCTTGTTGTTTTGTGGTTTGTTTAACTTTTTGGAGTTAATTTTTGTTTCCATGGCTGAAAGCGATGAGTCCCAACAATCGCAGTCCTTATATTCTCCTAACCTTGATGTAAGTGGAGGTACAAGCCGGGATGCGGATCCAATTGGCAACTTGACCGCCCTTATCCAACAACTAACCCAGCGAGTCGACAACCTGGCGAAGCAAGTAAACAACTGCTGCAATGGGTGCAACCCGGTGGTTAAACCTAAACCAGGAGTAAGCTTTAATCCAGTACTGAATGGTTTGGTAGCGGAACAAAGAGAAGGCGTTGCGCCGGAAATCAGAAGCACACCGCAGCTTACAGGTACTATTCCGCCAGCACAACTTTCTTGAAATATGAAGAAAAAATATTACTACATTTTAAGAATTAAAGACAATGAATTATATTAGACATATGACTATATTATTTAAGTGCATCCTAGAAAGCTATTTTTAAAAAACAAATATGCTTTATGTTGGTTGGGGAAATATATGTATATGAATATATATATAAATTAATGAAAATGTTAAAAAATTTATTAAGTTTTGTGACTCGCTGTGGTTTGAAAATGTTGGTATAATTTAAAGTGCTTTAAAGTTTATGTATAAAAAATGTTAAATTTGTTTTTAAAAAAGTTTTTTTATAACATCTAAGAACTAAAGAATCATAATTAATTTGAGTTTTTTATTTTTATAAATTTATTACATTATAGTACTTGTTTTTTTAAAATGGTATTAAAAATGTGGTATTGGTTTTAACTAGGGCTGGAAACATCCAGTTGATTAATTGTTCTAATTGGTTAATTCAACTTGATTAAATAATTGTGTTACTTGTTGTGAATATTTATACCCTGGATGTAGATGCAATAACTTGTCTGAAGAAGTGTATGTATAATACTACACGAAAGCACTAACGAGTTTATAGTAAAGGTATTTTGGATCCTACATCGGCTTCTGTGTTTCGTTGGACTCACCTTGTTGTTTTTGTGGTTTGTTTAAATTTTCTGAAGGAATAATTAAAATCTGTCCCTGATTCTTTGTCCCATCATTGATTATGACTGTGTCTAGTTTTCTTGTACTACAAGTTTAAGTGTCCTGGTCATCTAACCCTTAAATCACAAACTGTAGAAGGCATAAAATAATGCTGCCACTTTAACCTTCTTAGTCAACCATTAATTTTCCAGCACAGTCCTACTTACAAATACTATAAAAATTATCAGTCCTTCAGCTTTCAGTCAAATGTGCTGTGACTGTGTGTGTGTGTGTGTGTGTGTGTGTGTGTGTGTGTGTGTGTGTGTGTGTGTGTGTGTGTGTAAAAATGTTTAAAAATTGTTTTTTTAATGTGACCCTCTCACTCTGTTTTAATTTGTTAGTTGCGATATTTTGCAGTCACCCTAATGATAATGGACATCAGCTGGGTATAACAACCCCGTGTTTCTTATGCTTAGTCAAACACTCTGCTTGTGCTATGCTGACGAGGTCATAACAAGGCCGAAGCTAGTGGGGTTTGGCTTTATTGGTCTGAAATTGTCCATTAAATGACTTTAAACGTAAAAGTCATAGGCAATCAGAATCGCCATATAGCTGAAAGACCTGATGTTTGTAAGGGTCATTTGCATATATCCCATGTGCCTCTGTTACAGGAGGTTTGGGAGGTCACTCATTGGAAGTTCTAGCATGGCTGGAATTTTCATTTAGTTTTTATACATTGCAAAACCAATTGAATATCAGTATGGCTTAAGTTTGTCCCCTTCACCATTGCATAATGAAACAACTTCAAACTTTCCTCATATGGTATCATGGAAAATAAATCCTTGATGTCAATGGTAACAAATGTTGCATCCTCAGAATAAGGAATGCCAGAGATCACCTCCAAAAAATGCCAAGAATCCTTGAGCAAATGTGGTTTGTCAACCAGGAATGCTTTTAACTTGTAATCCAGAAACTTGGTCAAAGGTTTAGTTTTAGACTCACGCAATACTACAATGGATCTTAAAGGACAATTTTTGACCAATTTGTGGATCTTGGGAATCCCATAATTCCATGGGATCCTTGGTTTGTTAACTACAAAGTATTCCATGAGGCTCACAGGCAAATCATAGGTCACAAAAATATCCTAAAGAAGTAAATCAATGGCATGATAAGCAATATTAATTTAATTGCGAGAAACATCCACAAAAACCTCCCATTACGTAAATACTGAAAGATCTTGGAGGAATATAAATGCTTAACAATCCCCCATCTTTGTTGGGGTTCATTATCCATATATTATTGTCTTTAGCCAAAGCATACAAGGAATTTCTTTCAGCATGAGTGAGGTTGTAAAATTTTGCTCTGCTATTTTTGTGGCACCACTCTATCACGCTACATTCACATAGCTGTTCAAACACATTAATGCTAGATAAGAGTAAGGGATTAAATGTGCTAGGTCTCTTCAAACCAACAACTTCATTGTCAAGGCAAGACAAAATAGAATTTAAGTTAAACTTCTTTGTGTACAATTTAAGTTCTGATAAAAGATCAACTATGTTAGATTGCCTGGACAGCACAAATTTAAAACCCTTTTGAACCAAAGAACAAATAGTTTTTGGTAATAGGAATGGAAGAAAAACTGTAAGCTTTACAACCACCAAAACCTGAAACACTCACAGTACTTTCATCATTAGTAATATGGTCTCATATTCATTAACTTTTTGCAGCACAGGCTGAAAATCACCCACCTTATGTTCAAATAACAGATCTCTCTTAATGTCCGAGTCCAGTTTATGAATATACATTGTCAGTTATTGCTTAAATATCTAGCAGGAAAGTATATAACCTCCTGATTTTTAATGCTGTGCATCCCCAGTAACACTAATCTGGGTCCTGGTTTCTCCTCCTTGACATACTTACATTAATCCTTGATGTCAATGGTAACAAATGTTGCATCTTCAGAATAAGGAATGCCAGAGATCACCTCCAAAAAATGCCAAGAATCCTTGAGCAAATGTGGTTTGTCATTCGGGAATGCTTTTAACTTGAAATCCATAAACTTGGCCAAAGGTTTGTTTAGTTTTAGACTCACACAATGCTGCAATGGATCTTAAAGGATTCATTACATTCCATCTTTACATGGAATAGAGTAAAATCTGCTGTAACTGTAAATAATGCTACCAAAAGACCCTTAACTTGAGCATTTTCTTCAGGCTACCTGAATTACAGTTCCAAATGTCTTCAGATTGTCATTATGCCTGAAGTAACTTACTTTTCCTAAAATAAACAATTGTTGTCTACTTTAATGAGCAAACATCCTCAGAAAATAGATTGTAGCATAAGGGCTTGTAATTTATTTTTGGTCTCCCAAGGTCACAGATGTTCTGAACTGAGCTAAAACCACGTCTAGTCTTCCTACAAGTATCTTTCCAAAAATCTTACTTTTCATCTGCAATAAGGATGTGGGTCTGTAGTTTACTGTAAGGGTCTTTATCCGGTCATGGAAGCATGATACATTTTGCAATCACATACCAACAAGACAAAATACCCTTGAATAAGAGCTTTGTGATGACAAGAGGGTAGATTAAAAGCTAGAACATCCTTAGGGCATTCTTGAAATCTGCTTAAAAAATCAATTCCAGGTGCAGCTAGATTTTCCTGAAGGGATATCTGCTGGTTTACTAGGTGTTTATGCTCCTGTGTAATTTGGAGTAGCTATAAGCCATCCAAAAATGCAATAACCCCCACTCCTCTAAATGAGTACTGGATCTGTATTCTCTAAATAACAAGTTCTTAATGTTTATATCATGCATGATTTCTCCCTCTTAGATCTTCTAGGCCAGGGTAGAGACCATCAACTTTTTGAGAGGTAAGTCCCTTTGTCCAATAAAAAGACCACACACACACACACACACACACACACACACACACACACACACACACACACACACACACACACACACACACGCACACATACATTACTACTGGATCTCCTTCCCTGTGAGGATTTTGAGTGTCTCAAAGAAATCATTTGACGGGTGGATATCATAAACATCATCTCCATGAACATTTCCCAGAAGCACAGATCTGCAAAGAATTTGCACACAAAGAATAAACCATCCCCTCTCAGTGCCCTTCTTTATTAAGTTTTTATCATTAAAATAGCTACCCCTCACTTTGCAGTATATGCAGAGCTAAAATATACCTTTCCTAACCATTTATTTAAAATACCTTGCTCATATGTCTTTTTAAATTATGTTTCCTGAAAAAATGTACTCACTTTAAGCTCTGTTAACTTAGATACTATTGTAGAACTTTTAAATGAAGTATATGTTCCCATCAGTTTCCATGACACAAATTCTAGCTTTGAACTGGCATATGATGTCTAACCTGCTTTCTACATCCTACTTGAGAAATGTGTGCACCTTTTAGTCTGCTAAAGATGTATTGATATTCCTGGTTAGCCCCCTATCTTAACTGTACAGATTAGAGAGAAAAAAAGTTCAATCGATAGACTTATTCCCAGTACCGAGATAACAAAAAAAAAAAAATAAATAACAGGTAATAATCTTCAGTGACTACAAGGAGCTTGATATTTATCCCCAATATTAAACAATCACACACAGTACTTAGTATCCTGAAAACAAGAACACTGATTACGAAAAGAGCTGGGGGTCTGAGGAGGATTATCAGCATACTCTTTCAGCCACAAGCTAAAACCTAAGACTAATAAACATACACTTTTAAAATGAGAAAAATAAGTAAGTGTACTTATCCCAAAAGAAAAAAACTCTGCTAGTCACTGTGTGCCCTTAAGTGATGATTCCCTTGCCATCACCAGGACATGGCACAGTAAAGTGAAAATAAAAAATGGGGAGAAGGAGGTATGTGTGTGGGTGGGTGGAGTGGTTATACAATAAATAAGGATATGGGGAAAGAACCCTTCATGTTTAAAACAAATGATCAAGTGTGGAGGTTTTTGACACCATAGTGGAAGAAAATGAAGAACATTATAAGATGGCTAAGTCCTCCACTTGGGCTAAACAACCTTTCTCTTCTCCAGTCCAATTAAACAACAAATATGCTTCATACCAAAGAAGAAAAAGCACACCAAGGGGTGATGACATTACTACAGAAAAAGTACAGAGCAGTTTCAGATCCCCAGATCTGTCATACAATAGACCATATCAATGACATTGCTGTTGCAACCCTGTGAAAACACATAGTTTTATGTAGCTTGTAGGCTAGTCCAAAATGAGAAAGACTAGTCTTGTTTGATCTGCAGTTAAACTGACTCCCTCCAACTGAGTCTGCCCAACTTCTCTCCAACTCAGTGATCACTCTGGGTTTAATATCTGGCTCAAACTATTCCATCGTTCCTTCAGTATTACCCTGCTCTGTAAGTGCATCAAACCTATTACCTGTTGGTGCTCGTTGGGTAAATGACCCCTATTTCACCATACAATGTGGCAGATTCCTGGTCATCGATAGACTTTTTTCCACATTAACTTCTTTTCCCTTTTTATGCTGTGGGTACTTGTTTGTGGATTTTTCCTGAGTGAGAGTTGAAGATGGAGGAGATATACATTCCCTCAACTCTGTTGGGATGTTGGATGGAGATTTAGTTATCTTGGCATACATTTGCCCTGATAATAATCCCTTGATTGCAATGAACGCCTCTGCTTCTGCTTATGAGCTCAAGAAGGAAACCATGGCTCCCTTGGAGATAAGATCTGCCAGGAAATGTAGCTGTGTTGTAAATTGTAGCTCCCTAAATGGTCATAAAAACAGAACAAATGCTTTCTTCTCAAATATAAAGCAGTGCTACAGTCTAATGTTATTGTAACCTTATGGCCTACAAAAGAGGTAACTTGTCTCAATTCTCTGTCTCTTTTCAACATTATCTTTCATTATAATTTAAGACTTTTACAATGAAATGTATGGGTATGTAACAGTTTTACTCCTATGCTTAACTCTGTCAGTTCTTTCAACAACTGGCGCGTGATACCCAGCTAACAAAATGAACAGGATCACTTCCTTCTAAGAGCTCAGGTAAGCAAGTTATTCTGATGTCATTGTGTCTGGCCCAGTTTTTAATATCCTCAATTTTGCTTTCTAAGACATGGGCTGTTACTGAAACAATCTTGGATGGCCTTGAAATGAGTTACATCATTGGCCCTCTGTTCTAACATATCCATTTACTGCTGCACTAGATTTTGTTGTATATTAACCAGTTGAGCTTCTTCGTTAAATAAACTCCCTTTGATCTGCTGAATTTGCAAATTGGTGATTTTCATTAGCTTCGCAAGACTCACTAACATCTGCTTGATCATAGATAAATCTGCAGCCAATGCACAGGGTTGAAGCTCTCTCCCTTCCAGTGCCATGTTACCATCTTGGAGGGCTGCTATCATACTTTGTACAATCACAGTTAATCTTTCAAGTAGCATTATACTTATCTGACCATAGGACCAAGCATATGTTTAAGTGGAGGGTCTTAATCTTTTATATTAAAAGAACAACTTGGTCCCACAGTTGCATACTATAAAATGTCTCATGATGGCAATGCTAACATTTTAGAGTGACTTCCTCATGCACGTATCTGTGCACAATTAAATTGTTTGCAGGCCGTAAAGGCCCCCTGCACTCGTCAATGTATGGAGCAAACCTCCTACCCAAATCCAGTCTCATACCATATTGAAGAAAGGAGAAATTTCCCTTCAAAATAATAAATAAATAAATAAATAAAAGTTGAAAATAATCCAGCCTTCACAAGCTTCAGAGACTATATATTATATACTAATGCAGCTTAGTAAAATGAGTTTATGCCTCAGGAATTCACTGGCTTAATCATGGTAAATGTAATTAAATTAATTTTACTATAAACATAATTTTATAGCACTGTTTTCAAAACATAAGCATCCACAAGAAAAGAAAAAATATATATAACTATTTCTAGACATGGGTCTTGTAAAAAGTGATTTACTCAGCTTTCCATCATTACAAGCAGTTTCACAAACAGAAGAGGCTAATGCTTTCTTCACCAAGCACACTGCACACAGCATGAGATCTGTGAATAGAGGTAGTATTAGGTTAAACCAGTGTTTGTGACACCACCACATTCCACACAACCCAAAACAAACTTGTAAATCAGGTATTTTTAACTCAGATCAATGTAGAGTGGCTGTATTTATACAGTACTACACCTTTGCTTGTTTAGACACCCTAAAATGTATATCAGATTTTGACAATTAAACAAGCAAACAAATGTACACAAAAGCAGAGTCTGTTTTTGCGATATACAGGAAGTCGTCACATAGAAAATACAGATTAAAAGGACATCATTTAAAATTCATATTCTCTGTCAGCAAATCTTCTTTGAATGGAGAAGTAATCCAGAATAAAACAATGTAAAATACATTCAGACTGTAATTTTATATAGAATCAGAGCAGACCAGATTTGAGTCATCTGCATATTGTACTATCTTAGTGTTAGGAATGGCTGCATGGAAATCATTAATGAAGATATTAAAGAGCATTGGGCCGAGTATGGATCCCTGAGGTACCCCGGTTGGGGTTGGAAGGAAGGCTGAGGTTCCAGTCTTCCATTTCACAGCCTGAGATCTATCAGAGAGGTAGCTGCTGAACCAGGTAATGGTGCTTTGTGAGAGATTAAGATTAAAAAGGAGGGTAAGAAGGTGGGTATGGGAGACTGTATCAAAAGCCTTAGAGAGGTCAAGGAGGGCTGAGGATACAAGTTCTCCATAGTCATGGGCATGGTTTACAATGTCTAGAAAAGAGAGAAGAGCAGTTATTGTGCTATGGCCAGGACTGAACCCATGCTGTGTAGGGGTGAACAGTTGGTTATTTGTAAGGAAAGGCATGAGCTGGAGGTGGATGCATTTCTCAAGAATTTTTGAAATAGGGGAGAGAATTGCTATGGGTCGAAAGTTGCAGATGTTATTTTTGCCTCCTTTATGGAGGGGGTAGGATAAAGGCTGCATACCACAGTTTGGGGACATATGATTCCTGTATGGATCTATTGATGAGTGTGCTAATGGGGATGGCGATGCTGTCTGCTGCAAGTTTTAGAAAGAGCGAGGGGATGTTGTCAGAGGCATTGGAGCATGGCTAAAGTTTAGAGAGAAGATTGTTTATATAAGAGGTGGGGATGAGTTTGAGATGAAATATAGGAGGAGAGTTTAGGATGGAAGGTTGGGGAGAGGATTTGAGTTGGGGGGAGGAGTTGTTGTTAGGGAAGGTTTTGGTGAGTTCTGCTATGGAGTTAGTAAAGAAGGAGTTTAACAGAGTAGCTATTTCTGGGTCAGATTTACTACTGTCAGGGCAAGGGTTGTTTTTGGTGCCTGGGTTGAGGAGAGAGTTAATGGATTTCCAGAATTGTTTGGGGTTCATGGAATGAGTAGACTGGAGTTTGGTATAGTAGGATTTTTTATCCCATAGAATATGTTTTTTGGCTAGGTTGTGGAGTTGTTAATATTTAAGAAAGGTCTCAGGGTGCTTATTGCAATGGTAAAGTTTCCAGGTCTTGTCCCTTTGCTGCATGAGTGTTTTGGTATCATTATGTTATATGAGTTCAACTCCTATAACATAGCAAGGCATCTTTGAAAAAAAAAAAATCAACGGAGATATTAATTTCTCCATTGCTACCTCTACACAGCACTGATATACTGCATAAGTTTGGGAACATGCATCTTACATGGAAATCATTAATGAAGATATTAAAGAGCATTGGGCCGAGTATGGATCCCTGAGGTACCCCGGTTGGGGTTGGAAGGAAGGCTGAGGTTCCAGTCTTCCATTTCACAGTCTGAGATCTATCAGAGAGGTAACTGCTGAACCAGGTAATGGTGCTTTGTGAGAGATTAAGATTAAAAAGGAGGGTAAGAAGGTGGGTATGGGAGACTGTATCAAAAGCCTTAGAGAGGTCAAGGAGGGCTGTGGATACAAGTTCTCCATAGTCATGGGCATGGTTTATGATGTCTAGAAAAGTGAGAAGAGCATGCGCAGTGCATCAGAACTTCCTCAGGATACCCGACAGCTGCAGAAGGGCATCATGGAGGCATTCTACGATGCCATTATTTAAGAAAAGTAAGTATTTTTTTCTTAAATAATGTCATTGTATAATAGCAATAACCCACACCTGGGTGTGGGTAATGCTGGATTTACCCACAGTTGTCTTTGTTTAGTCACTTGGGCTTCACCCCCGTGTCCAAACCACACCAGTCATGGGTAAATCCAGCATTACCTACACCCAGGCGCGGGTTGTTGCTTAAATAGTAGCTGCATGTATGCCATCTAGCAATGCATCTCAGTAAAGGTTATGCAGTTTGCTACTTCCCTAGTTGCATGCACCTTAGGTGCTGTTTGCAAAAGCCATGTATGCCAAAGGTATATGTAGCTAGAAATTCAGCTACATATTGTGTGTTTTAATACTCTGTGGCATAATCTGTTTTTGGCAAAGGACACAAAGAACTTTGTCATCCCTGTGAATATTTGCAGCTTTGCACAACATCTAAGCTGCCAGTGTATATCCGTTCAGTGGAGCAGACTTTCTACCTCCCTAGATTACAATAGCCAGCAAAGAAACCATGTATGTGAGTTGCCTGGTTAAGATCATCTTCATGGACAGTTTAGGCATGGATGGATCATTTTCAAGTGAATCTGTCTCTCCTAGTGAAAACTAAGATATGGTGGTTTAACTGAAATAGCATGAATCTTGTATATTGTATTGGTAGAGATAACTGCTACCAGAAAGAGAATTTTTCAGAAGAGGGATATTATATCTTTTAAGCAGGCATGGTTGAAGGTAGATTATGTAAGTTTCTCTAGCCTGCCGTGCAAATAGAAAGTAACATGGAATCCTATTTATGCAGAAGGAGTATAGTGAAATTCAAAAAGGCTCTGCATTCTCTGATTGGATGGTGAGTGGCTGAGTATAGTCCCAAATGAAATGGCCGCAAGTCAGACTCTTTTAGAGCGGTAACCGAGTCAAGATAAGTATACTTCTAAAATATCTAAGCCTTTGTTTTTTGCCCAAACTGAGAAATGCGTCTATTTCTGCTTATATGTCTCATGAGTGGAAATTTTTTTGAAAAGAGGAAAAGATGTGAGTAACCCAGTTAGACAAGAAAGGATTGATAGCAATTATTGGAGCAGGAGAATGCAAGAAGTAATTTGAGAGAGTATTTGTCTAGGCATGGTTTGCAAGTTGGGATTTGCTGGTATATAGTCTTAAGGGCTTCTTCAGAAGATAAGGGTAAAATAGAGGAACACCCACCTCCTGGGCTTAATACAGACATATGACAGTGACTTTGACCTGTGGATTCTCACGTGTTGGATGAAATTCATCATGAGAGGAAATGACATAGAAGCATTTAGAAGTCCACAGGAGCATTTTGGAACAGGTATCCTTTACTAGACTCACAGAGGCAGAATCAGAATCAAAGGGAGGCAAAAAGGTTCATAGGTTATTACTAAGCTAACTGCCCTTGCGAGCCATTTTAAGCCTAGCCAGTTATCCCTTGTGAGTCTCAAACCCTACACCTTGGGTTTGTAAGACAAACACCTTAGCCATTAAGCCACCCTCCCAACCCAAAAAGCAGGTACATTTGACATTGTTCATAGATAAAAAGAAATTACACTGCAGTTTGCCTTATAAATGAAATTGCTTGCCAGTCTCAATATGGCTGCTAGACCACTTATGGACCATTAATGCACAAATGACTCAGTGTGCCTAAATAAAAACTCACCTCTCCATATTATGATTTCCAACCAGGAAATGGTAAAACTGGATGGCCTATTGCCAGGCACACATGGTTGCCTAGTGTAAAGAGTAAACTATGACCCTGTTCCCCGATGTTTGCTGAATTAATACACTGCCACCATCACCACCACCACCATGTTGTCAAAGTGAATGGTAATCACATCCACAGGTAAAGAATCAAGAAAGACTGATAAGATTAAGAGGACTTCTCCATGGAGGTGTAGGATAACAGCAGTCTACAAATGGTACCAGGACTAGGGTACATTGCTCTCCTCTAGACTATTGTATTTTTATATCTGTAACTGTTAGCAGGCTTTATATGAAAATTGGTGAATAAAAAACATGTTAACTACTAATGTAGTCTCCAGCCAGGTCATGGCTTTAATTGGTAAATATTTTACAGGTCTGATATGTAACATTTTTTTTACTTTTTATGTCATCATTGCCAGTGACTTCAGGCATACTCCATTGACAGCTTATGATGTTATTGCCCTGTGCTGTTCTGCTGCTTAATATCCCTCCAGAGTGACCCACAATAGGGGATCTTCTTTCAGTAATGAATGGGATCCACAATTTTTCTGTGTACAGGAACTAAAGAGAGACAGCCACCATGAATGGCAAGTGAATTAAGACTGGGTGAGAAGCTGCCACAATGTGGTTTGGAAAGGGGCTCACCTGATTAGATTTACAGCTCTCTGATGTGTTGTACTGACATCACAGAAGAAATGTACAGTGGTATCATGAGGGAAACCCCTCCATTTATGGGGCAGCACACCTTTCAGACTTCCATCCCTCTACACCACAGCATAGGGTCAGCAAAAGAACAAAGGTATCATCACCAGAAACTGTACTGTACCTATGTGACCCCAGCACATTCCCACATCATCTTCCTTGAAGGGGTGAGAAGGCACAGCCATATCATTCCTCTTTCTCCTATTCCAGCACCAGTTAATTCCCAAGCCAGTAGTTGAACTCTGGTCACCTGGATCACAGACAGGACTTTATTATTATACACCAGGTGGGTCTATGACATTTTGTCAAATAGCTATTCCGTGAATAGCCATTCATCGAACACCTATTTATCGAAGCCACTCTTCATTAAACAGCAGATTTTAATTAGGGCAGCAGTTGGCCTCCATCTGGTATTTGCCCTTTTTCCCACCATAGTGTGGTTTTGGAGATGGTATATTTAGTTAGGGGTGTGGGAGGCACAGCCTCCCACATTGAGGGGTATGTGGTGCGTAGCCCCCCCCCCTTGGCATTTTTAAATTTAATTTTTTGTTTATGGTCACTTGGTTAGCCAACCGCTTGTTTGCCCTACTTCAAATTCGCTGTTCAATAAAGTGTGGCTTTAATTAATAGGTGTTCGGCGAATAGCTATTCGCGGAATAGCCATTTGATGAAATGTCATAGACCCACACCTAACTATATCTGATGTATAAAGTGCTGAAATAAGGAGACTGTCTATTCTTATAAGTCTGAATTTCACTATCTAATCCTGACCACTTATATGAAAGACGAGCTTCTATACAAATTCTTATGTTCTTTGACTATTGTTGGTTCATCTAGAAAATGTGGTATATACAAAATGGTATAAAATATTCTTATGAAACCATACATTTTCAGGAACGTATCATTAAATTGAGATCCTAGTTTGAAAGGCAAATAAAGAGATGCATATTTTATTTTCATGAATGAATTATTCACTTTTGATTTTAGGTCTCATTTAAAGTAAGTGAGCACAGAAGCATATGGTCATTTTAGAGGGCTGATACCAAACTATCAGTATAAATTTATGTTTCTGTACATTTTGCTTAAAAGCACAGATAGCTGCATTTTGCTGTGAAACTATTTTGGAAGTGGTACTTAAATTAAAAACACACTCTCCAACCCATTAAATAAAACACATTATCAATGTGTGATATATGATATAAAAACATATATATCACAGACAATATAACTGTAATTTAAAATATACATATATATATAAATATATATAAATATATGTAAAAATATAAAGATTAACGTTCCAAAGCTCTTAATCTGAGCAAACATTTAATGGAACAAATATTGTTAATTCCTGGATATACATGCGCATTAGTGCATAATTGCCATAACAATTCCTATTCTTCTAATCTGAGATGCCAAGGACCACCCCTAGGATTCTTGGGAACACTTTGCACCACAACAAATTGAAAACTGTGTGTGTTAAACTCACTAATATGCCTTGCTAATGCATTTGTCTGAACACCTCTGGATATAGCATATAAGTGTTCATATATGCGTTGTTTGAGTTGACGCTCAGTTTTACCCAATAAAATACAGGGCACAATTTACACTTAGCCAAGTAAACAATACCTTGACTTTCACAATTATATTTGTCGTCAATGGAATATTGAAAACCATTAATGTTAAAGGAAGGTCGTATTAATATATATTTACAATATTTACATCTGTCACATTTGAACATCCCTTTGATGTTTTTATGTTTTTTGTACGGGGCCTCAAATATTTTTTTCAAGTTGGGCCCTTTTTTGAAAGTTATCAAAGGTTTGGGTCAAAGAACTTTATTAAAAGCCCTTTCCTGCTTAATAAGGCCCCAATTAGAATATAAAATATGTCGTACCTCATGTGAAATATCATTAAACTGTGTCAAAAAAGTAGTTGTATACCTACTATTATCTTCTGGGACTAAAAAATTACGTTGAGAAGTTGGAATAACATCATCCTTAACATCACTGGCCAAATCATGACCAGCAGTCAAAATAGGACCTAAAAGTCTCCGTAATCTCTTGGAAGTAACTTCTTTTATTAAAGAATTAACCAATAATACAGGATATCCATGATTAATAAACATATTATATAAAAAATTACATTCTATATTAAAATCCTCATCATGCGAGCACATCCTTGAGCCTCTGACTAGCTGGCCTTTAACCACACCCCTTTTCTGAAAATATGGATGATTGCTTGCAAAATGTAAAAAGGAATTGCTATAGAATGGTTTTCTATATATGGCAGTTCTAAATCTATAATTTGAGACTTCGTTAGTCAAAAGTATATCCAAAAAATTAATTGTATCCTTATTAAAACAAAATGTAAATTTTAAAAAAAGACGTAAAGGTGGACATAATTGCGAGCTTATCCCTATTTCATTTATGGAGTTTAGTGTCCATAATTTTAGATAGCAAGGACTCAATACTGGAAAAAATTCTCTTATAATCATATTGATAACGATCAAAATCTGGATCTACTATGATTGCGTTATCTAATAGCTCCAGTTGTTGTTGTAATTCAAGCATCTGTTTGTCATATTGTTGGACAAGTAATTCTAAAAAATTCCTTTTGATGCATCCTACGAGTTTCTTACCATGGACATAAAAGATTTATATACTGTCATTCCACAAAGTGTAGGTATGGAATGGGTCAGAGACCTATTACTTTTAAAACAAATTTCAGGACAAAACATTGATTTGATTCTTTATCTTTTGGACATAGTTCTTACTAATAATTATTTTATGTTCAAAGGAGAGCTTTTTTTTACAGAAATCAGGTATCGCCATGGTCTCCCCATGTGGTGGTAGTTTTGCCAATTCGGTCATGGCATTTTGGGAACATACTTATTTATTTCCACATCAATTTTTTAAGGACATTTTCGTCTGGTACACGCGATACCAAGACGACATGTTCTTTATTATTAAAGGTAATTATGATGAGGCTCAAAAATTTGTGACAATTATGTCCACCTTTACGTCTTTTTTAGAATTTACATTTTGTTTTAATAAGGATACAATTAATTAATTTTTTGGATATACGTTTGACTAAAGATGTGTCAAATTATAGATTTAGAACTGCCATATATAGAAAACCATTCTATAGCAATTCCTTTTTACATTTCGCAAGCAATCATCCATATTTTCAGAAAAGGGGTGTGGTTAAAGGCCAGCTAGTCAGAGCCTCGAGGATGTGCTCGCATGATGACGATTTTAATATAGAATGTAATTTTTTTATATAATATGTTTATTAATCATGGATATCCTGTATTATTGGTTAATTCTTTAATAAAAGAAGTTACGTTCAAGCAATCACGGAGACTTTTAGGTCCTGTTTTAACTGCTGGTCATGATTTGGCCAATGATGTTAAGGATGATGTTATTCCAACTTCTCAACGTAATTTGTTAGTCTAAGTAGATAATAGTAGGTATACAACTACTTTTTTGACACAGTTTAATGATATTTCACATGAGGTACGACATATTTTATATTCTAATTGGGACCTTATTAAGCATGAAAGGGCTTTTAATAAAGTTCTTTGACCCAAACCTATGATAACTTTCAAAAAAGGACCCAATTTGAAAAAATTATTTGAGGCCCCGTACAAAAAACATAAAAACATCAAAGGGATGTTCAAATGCAGCAGATGTAAATATTGTAAATATATATTAATAGGACCTTCCTTTGACATTAATGGTTTTCAATATTCCATTGACGACAAATATAATTGTGAAAGTCAAGGTATTGTTTACTTGGCTAAGTGTAAATTGTGCCCTGTATTTTATTTGGATAAAACTGAGTGTCAACTCAAACAACGCATATATGAACACTTATATGCTATATCCAGAGGGGTTCAGATGAATGCATTGGCAAGGCATATTAGTGAGTTTAACACACACAGTTTTCAATTTGTTGTGGTGCAAAGTGTTCCCAAGAATCCTAGGGCTGGTCCTTGGCATCTCAGATTAGAAGAACAGGAATTGTTATGGCAATTACGCACTAATGCGCATGTATATCCAGGAATTAATGATATTTTTTCCATTAAATATTTGCTCAGATGAAGAGCTTTGGAACGTTAATCTTTATATTTTTACATATATTTATATATATTTTTATATATATGTATATTTTAAATTACGGTTATATTGTCTGTGATATATATGTTTTTATATCATATATCACACATTGATAATGTGTTTTATTTAATGGGTTGGAGAGTGTATTTTTAATTTAAGTGTTACAAGTGTCAACTTTTTAGGGAATTATGACACGTAATTTAAGGTGTTGAATTTTTTGGCATTATATTTTCTATTTGATTGGAGTAGGTTTAATTAATTAATTGTTTAATAGTTTTAATGCCTTAGTGACGTCATTACTCATTATTATTTAACATTTCAGTGTTGTCAGTTTAAGTGTCTGAAGAAGTGCACGTATTTGTGGTGCATGAAAGCGCTAACGCAATAAATGTTTGTGGACTTGTCATTTTGTGGTTTGTGGATTTCTCCTTTCCTTTGGTGTTTTTTAAGTTGTTTTGGTTTGTATTTTTTCATTATTTTGGAAGTGGTGCAGTTTGTCAATTTCTAGTGGCTGTTCTGATCTGAATTTGATCTTACTCAACTTATATTTTGCATATAGAACTTTTTCTATATGGACCAACAGTAGTTAAAGAACATAAGAATTTGTATAGAAGCTCGTCTTTCATGTAACTCTATCATGCTTTCTTAATGTCATATTAAACTTTTTAAGCTATCAATTTGTGTGTACTCAGCCATTTATTTATTTATTTACTTATGTATATATATATATATATGTATGTATGTTAAAATTTGTTGACCGGATAGGTGAGCTGGTCAACTGACCCTTTTCAGCCATAACATGGATACAACAGATCAGAAAACTTGATTGAACAATAATACAATTTGTAAAGCATGCAAACAAAACACTGGTGCAAATATATATTTACAATTAGTATGACTGCAGAAATGAAAACACATTTTAGACTAAATATTTACTATAGTTATATGAGGTAAAAGCATTAAACAAAAGACTGCAATAACATCTCATGTATGTGGGTGAGAGTCTGCACTTGAGAAAACTTTTATTTGTCCAGTAAAATGATGAAACAAGTCATGGGCATTCAGAATCGCCAATTAGCTGAAACACCTGATGTTCATAAGGATCATTTGCATATATTCCATGCGCCTCTGATATAAGAGGTTTGGGAGGTCACTCAGTGGAAGTTCTACATTTGCTGGAGTTTTCATTTTGTTTTTACTGATTGGTTTTTCAGTGACCTTCTTACTTATTGTTTTATTATGTCATAATATTTTGAATGACAAAAAAATTGATGTAAGATTATCCATGTTTGACTAGAATCTTGTTGCTGGAGAAGCCAATGAATGAGACTGGAAGTTAGCAGCAAATGCCAGGTCACCTATCAAGGGTGATTGAGGTGGTTCAGTTCACTACAGTTCAAACCCCAAATGAACAGAGAGGTGCACCATATATAACAAGTGTACAAGGGATGTGTGCCTCTCTGTTTTAAGCAGCATCCCTGTGGTGCCATTCATGAGGCATGTTAAAGAATGTTCATGTTCAGAGAGAAAGCCATAGCATGTCCAAATCCTGTTGTCATGTATGATGACTAACACATTTACAGTTACAGACAGAAATGGGAAAAAAAAATAACTGCTGGTTGACTATATTACAGTCCTCTATGATTGTCTACTCACCTCAGTAGGGAAGGAATGAGCCATATAATTGTTAGGAGGCTGATGGCTGGTAGGTACCAAGGATAAAATAAATAGAAAAATAATCTATTCTGTAAAATCATGACATCAAAAGATGAAGGGATATCATAGCAGGTAGGTCTAAAGAAAGGGACTAGACAAGGGCATATTTCATACTTTTGCATGTTTCTAATTGTGATACAGAAGTTATTACAGAAAGTACAGAGTATATTTAATGATTAACAGATTTAGAAGCAGCAGCAGAAATCTCTTTATCGATGATTGCATGTTCTTGCGCAAGGATGTAAATGTTTTTCTTGTCAGAAGATCTTTATTTGTTTAAGGAATTTGTGGAAGAACTAGGAAAAAAAAACATTATCACTGAAAGCATAGAGGAGACATTTAAGATTAACCACTTTTGTCCACAATTGCAAGGGTATCATCAGAATAAAATCAAAAACAACCCAAGCCACGTTTATGCATTTAACACCATCATGTGATAATGAGTTATACGGTCATCATCAATGTTCACATAGCAATAAATTAATTTTAGAAATTAAAAACTATATACAAATATGAAAACAGAAACCTACATTAAAATGTATCAAAGTGAATTTTATAAAATAATTTTAAAACTTTGCAGAATGTGTTTTAACTACCTTGCAAAGGGAATAATATCATTCAAGCCAGTCCTTTGCTGGGCATTCATCATTCATTTCCAAATAAGTTCATAGAATTCAAGTTTATTTCCCAGGAACTGCCTATAAGACCAACTGCAGCCTGCTCACTGTGCTTTTCTGGTTTTATTGGAGTTTTGCTATGTGAATAATCTCCGTGTTCAATGTTTGTTGCTGGTAACTTGAGTAAAAGTCTGGACTACGATTTGACTCCAAGAATTCAGTAGTAATGAGGACTGGGGAAACAGAGAGGTTCAAATGTGGCTCTCGTGATTAAAAGTAGGAGAGATTTTTTTTTACAGTTATGTTTTTTTCTGATGTTGTTGAAGGTTATACAATGAAACAAGAAGAAAATAATATAAACAGAGCATGGTACGTCAGACTAATGGCGTGGGTCGATGAATTCAACAGGCATAGCATGTCCAAAACCCTAATGTGATGGATTTTGGCAGACCCATGCAACTACAGTCTCAAAATAAATGTCTGGTAGTGCTAATGGGAATGTGTGGCAAGTTCATTTAGAAGACTTGAAAAAAATAATAAGTAGGGATAGGATTAGGGTAAGGAAGGCAAAGGAGGTTGGGGCTGCCAGATTTTTAAAGCTATATAATAGTGTATAAGTTGCTGCAGCATATAAAGGGGGTGTACATAAATATTTATAATGTGATACATATGGGAAGAAGGAAAGAAAGACAGATATAGGATGATGTTATGAAGAATTAAAAGGAGAAGAAAGGCAAGGGGTTACAAAAGCAGTGAGATAATTTAATTCTTTCTTGGAGATGGGATGGCAGGGCAATATTTAAGATTTGGGATAACAAACTGGCAATGTCAATGGAGTACAAAGACTAACAACTGGAGGAAATCAGGGATAGAATATATCAAATATATATTTCATTATGTAGATCAAGGATGTTTTATGAAAATATGAAATATGGGGTGGAACCTTTATTTGATAGAGGGTGACTGGCTGATCAAAAATAGGGTGAGCATAGTGAGGAGTAAGTGTTTAGGGCAGGATAGGAGGATGGATAATATGTAAGGCATTGATAGAGTGGATGTCAGATATATATCTAGAGAAACAGAAGTAGGCAAGAAATGAAACTGTGCATGCTGGGCGGATGGAGATAAAGTGATATTGTAACAGGATGAGTTATGGGAAGTGGCATGGTGCAAAATTTAAAGGCAATGAGGCTGATGAAAAGTATTCAACTGAGAATTTTTTATAGATGGTATAAAACCCCCAAGGCAAATAAAGAGGAGGATTGGAGGGTGGAAGCAGCCTGATAAAGCTGTTGAGAGACAGTAGTAGGTAGTAGAAGATATGTAACGGTCATTCCAAGGCACCAATATGCTCTTGGAATGGATGGAGCTGTTTCATGCTGCTACCTTTAAGAAGATGTCACAAGAATGTGACATAGATGTATGAAGCTCTTTTTATGCCCAGACAACCAGATTTTGACTAGAAGCTTAAACACTGGAAGAGCTAGCTGTGTAATGGTGGGACTGAGAGTCTGTCACTGACTTAGTCATCTAGTGGTTAGGGGTTGGTTTCTGCAGTTTTCCATTCTCTTCCATGCAGGCAGAACAATACAGGCAATGAATAATTCTGTCAAATGGAAATGTTGGCTTGGTCACCCTAAGCCTAAGATTTTAGCCTTCTGCGCACACCTGTTGGGAGACAGGAAAGTATAACCATCTGTGGTGTTGGGGGTGCTTACATCAGACAACACATGGCAAGAACAGGGTAACCAGGAGAAAATCCTTGATGCCTGCCAGAATGATGACCCAGTGATAATCTCTCACTTCACAGGAAATAGATGGCTCAGTGAAGGCTTTCATCTTAAGAGGAATGAATGGGTCAATAGATCACAAAGAGTGGATGGCCTGAAGGCAGTACAGAAAAAAATGCCTCTGGAATGAAGTCTAAAAGCAGCTGTTTATGTCTTCAAAGTAAAGAAGGAATGAAAATAGTGGGGGAAAAGAAAAAGATAAACAGGTGAAGCCCTTGTTCTGGCAGCTTGGGTTTCTGGTGCTACAGGTAGTACGCTTTTCCTTGGTGAGGAAGGTGGTGGGTTCTAGTCCAACACCAAATGGATGGATTGCTAAAATTGTAGTGCAGTATAAGAGGAGTGTTGCACTGATGAGTTTATCATCCTTCAAATGATTTGTTAAACCAAGGCCACATCTGCCTGAATTGGTGGTAGCTTAGCTGAATGTAAAAGACACAAGGCAAAAATCAAAAAGATTAGAGGATGTTCCCTAATTCCCTAGACAAATGTCCTCGTATAGTATAAATACCCCTTTGTGGATCTCCTAACCAGGTCAACAAAGGATAAATAAATAAAATGTGTCCTAAGGAAAGATTACTCTTAAGTATTGTCGTTTTTTATTTTCACAGTAATAAATTGCATGTTCCTAAATGTGATCTTAGTATCAGATAAGTCGATACTAGTTCTATTACTATTCCTTTCTATAACAGACATGATATTGCTTGCCATTTACCAGTGACATTTGGGATATCTCCTATAATTCTAGTTAATAATGGAGCATTCATATTTGCCAGGTGTTAATGATGAAGCCTATAATTTATAAACTATCACTTGAAAAATTTCAAAACATATTTTTTTATAGTTAACAGATTTAGCTGAAGTATCACCTAAATCATCTTTAAACTTCCCACAAATATGAAGGATATAAATAGTTAAATCTTGAGATTTAATTTACTGTATGCAGTTTCAAATATATGCAGCTAAATTAATTCCTTTTATGGGATATGTATTTAATATCAATAGTTTTATCTTCAAATGCACAAATGTCCCACATGAACTACAATTTGACAGTATAATTTGTCACAAATAGATGCAAATAGTTTTGTTGTATTTATCTTGATATTAAAATCTTTGAGTTGAATCTACACCTGTATATGTAATTATGAAAAGGAAATTAATGTATTTTGCATTTTTGTCAAATGTAAACCTCAAAACTAAACTTACGAGTATGAGAGGAATTTAATAAAGCCTACACTTTTTTTCCGTGTAGGCACCAGTCTGCACTCCTCACATGGGCTCAAACATTTTTAGATTCATTAAGCACTACTGAACAGTGTGCATGCATGCTCTAACACGGAAACTTCCATGTTATGCAAATCACCTCATAAGCAGGTGGATCCCCTGCAAATGAGGCAGGTAGTGCGATCCAGCAAGCAGATAGTCAAGTGTAAAGACTCCATGTCAGTGTCCATAGTGTATGCTGAAAAATTGTGCACAGGAGTGTAGACAGGCAAAAGCGGTTATAAAAATGGAAATATATAGACAAAAATGTCAGAGCACATACACATATGAGCTAAACTATTATCCTGTATACTGGAAAATTAAAAGAAATAAGTAAAATTAATTTATTTTTTTAATAATCTGAACATGTTTGCATGGCGCACTACATTGCACAAACATGCTTTATAGAATAAAAAAATAACTGGAAAAATAAAATTAATATTATGTGACAAATATGTATTACAGGACTGTGCATGGAGTCCCTACAATGGTGCATTGGTGCTGTTGCTAACATGGTTGGGCTATGAAGTGTGCAGTTTCCAGGCTGTGAGCACGGATACCTATGCAAATGAGATGGAGTTACTGAACAGCTGAAAGGAGTAATCATGTCTGCATATCCCCCTCATATACGTTTAGACCCATGTTGCTGTTTATACAGGATGAAACTGACACTGAGGGGTATGTCTACTGACTTCTAAGCTCATTTCAGCTTAGGTGCGTGTGTTTGCTGGCACACCACCTGGCTGAATGTGCACCTTCAGAGGGTGTGTGTCCACTAACTTCTAAGCTTTGTTTAACTTCCGTGCACACGTCTGCATGGTGCATCACCACACTGAGCATGTTTACAAAAAAAAAAATGTTTATTTAGTTTTGACCCTTGTTTAAGCAAAAATAGTACAATTAAATGCTGTTAATTATATTGTAGGCAGGTGGAATGCATCATAGTTATCCCATCACACATTCTGCACCTACAGCCACTCTATAAAGTATGTATACACCCTATACTCTGATTTTCCCCAATACTCTACACCATTGGATTACATTCTTGTCAATTTTAACTGAGAGAATGCTAGAGGCTGCTGCAGCTCTGCTGCATCTGTATGTGCTAGATGCTGAGGTCAGTGCTGATGTTGTTGCTGATAATAGGTCTAGGCTAAGAATGAGAAGAGGGTTCAATCCCAGGGTAACCTTCCAGGAGCTACATGAGCTGGAGATTGTAGAGCACTACAGGGTGAAGAAGGACATACTACAAGAACTCACTGAGCTCTGTCGCACTCAACTCAGAGCCAGAGCCAACAGAGGGGAACCCAACCCAGTGGAAACAAAGGTATGTGCAGCCCCTTAGGATACTAGCTATGGGTACTTTCCAAAGATCAACTGGGGACATGATGGGGGTCTCACAGGCATGAGCATCCAGGGTACTCCAACAGTTCCTGGATGCCATGCTACCACATACCAGTGAGCCCATTTCTTTTCCCCTCACTGCTGAGGTGAGGGCCAACAATATGCAACATGTCTACCATGTAGCACACTACCCTGACGTACTGGGTGCCATAGATTGCACTCATGTACATATCAAGGCATCATCTGGTGAGGAGGGTAGAATCTACATCAACCATAAGGGGTACCACTCAATCAACTACCAGGCTGTGTGCAACGCCCAGGGGGGTTTCATAAATGCATGTGTGGCAGCCCTAGCAGTTATCACAACTGTCATATCTGGCACTCATCACAGCTGTACCAGATGTTTGCTAGGGGGGATACCCCACACGGCCATTTACTGGGAGATGCTGGTTACACCCTGGAACCGTGGATGATGACACCCATCAGAAATGCACACACACACACACACACACACACACACACACACACACACACACACACACACACACCCTGAAGAATGCCATAATGAAGCACATGCACAAACTAGGAACATCATAGAGCATGTGTTTGGGCTTCGGAAGTCATGGTTCCTGTGCATTGATATATCTGGTGGCACTCTGCGGTACTCTCCAGCCACATGTGCACATAAGTTAATAGTATGTGCTATACTACATAATATGATCCTGCAGAAACAGATGCAGCAGGATCAGCAAAGGGAAGGGATAGGCAGTCCCCCACCAATGCCTAGGTCATCACAGACACAGTTACAGGAGGACTCGGAAGTGGAATCCCCTGATGATATCCCTGTAGGCAGATGTAGGGGTGCCCAATACACCCTGGCTTTGGCTAAGAGACAATGCATAGCACATTCACTGACAATCTAGGGCCTGACACCTTACTCCTTCTCACATACATATAGTAAAATTGATGCCAGGCAACCCATGCAACCTGTACCTATCCATGTATTGGCTGGGTACTGCTTGCATCAGACAGAGTCAGCCCTGAACTACAGTTCTGATAACTGCTACATTCACAAGATAAGTCCCTAACCTACACACTATTTTTAAGGATTACTATAATATGCTATTGTATGTATGGATCTGCTGCATTTATGCAAGGAACTATAGTGGGTTATTTGGACATAACTAACATTCACAGTGGACTACAGTTACCCAGTCCATTAGTATGTGTTCCTTAATATTCAGTAGGCCTCATGGTAGAAATATGCACTGAATCAGTTCAGGTAGATTTATTTATTTATTTTATTTATTTATTTAAATTTGTTGACCGGGAGTGTCCGACTGGATGTGGGTCCATTTTCAGCGGAGGCCCAGGGAGAAAAGCTCCACAGTAAAATAAACAGACAGTAGTTACATTGGATTACATAGCGATTAACAATTTAACATAGAAATTACTTACAACATATTTACAGATGAAGAACATAGTACATCAGTAGACAACTAGAATCTTTATCTGTGAAGTACATAACAGGCATTAACAAATGTAACAATGAGAAGTTCCTGCTGTATAATAAGTACTAGGCTTATGAGCATCTGAGCTTGCTATCATCAAGGTAGTTAGTGGAGGTGAAAGAAAGGTAGAGTTGGATGGGGTGGATGATATTAGAGTGGGAGTTGCAAGGGCATAGCCAGCATGTTTTTAGGTGCGCTTTTAATAAAGTTTTGAAGTTGGTGCATGATGGTACGGGGGTAATTGTGGGTGGGAGTGAGTTCCATAATTTGGCTATGGCACAAGAGAATAGTGCTTCACCAGCAGAGTTATTGGCTTTAGTGATCTGCAAGTGATTTTTGTTGCTGGATCTTAGTGGTCTGGTGGTGCGATAGGGTTGGAGTAGATTCTGGAGGGATGGGGCATTTAGTGGATGGTTTACTAGTTTGTGGGCGAGTGAGAGTTGAGACCACTGAATGAGGTGAGGGAGTTCAAGCCAGCCCAGTTCAGCAAGTGAGAGACAGTGGTGACTATGGTAGGATGCCATTTTGTTGTAGCAGGTCTCTAGCTTGTTTAGATCACATTGCCTTAGGTTGGTATATAGTGGAGAGGCATAAAGTAGGGTGGAGATGAGGTGGGAATTTGCTATTGAAATCTTTGCTGCTTTGGTGAGAAATTGTTTATTTCTGTATAATGCTCGTAGTTTTTTGTGGACTTTTTTTATGGTCATGGATATGTGAATGTCAAATTTTAGTTTATTGTCTATTTCCACTCCTAGCAATTTGGTGTGTTCAGTTGGGTATATAGTGGTGTTGTCTTTTGCTGTGATGTTAAAGTGAGAGTTGTTTTGAGTACGTTTGGTGGGTTGGAAGATGAGTAGTTTAGTTTTGTTTGGGTTGAGTATTAATTGGGCATCGGATAACCATGTTTCAACAGAGGAAAAGGCTTCCTGTGTGACTTTTTGCAGTTTGGGTAGGGACTGGGCTGAGCAGATGATGGTTGAGTCATCTGGATTTGAATGAGTGTGCCATGTTTGGTGGCAGAGGCTAGATTATTAGTGTAAACAGAGAAAAGTAGGGGTCCAAGGATGGATCCTTGGGGAACCCCTATGGAGACAGGTAGTTGGGGAGATATGTCATTCTGCCATACAACGGATTGTTGGCGGTCAGACAGGTAACTCTGAAATCAGTTGGTGACTGATTGTGAGAAGGATAGGTTATTGAGGACAGAGATAAGTTGTTTGTGTGGGACCATGTCAAATGCTTTAGATAGGTCTAGGAAAGTAGCAGAGGAGAGATAGCCATTGTTTTTATGCTGAAGGATAGTGTTAGTAAAGGAGAGTAA
The DNA here is from genome assembly GCF_019279795.1 of Protopterus annectens. Classification (NCBI taxonomy): domain Eukaryota; kingdom Metazoa; phylum Chordata; order Ceratodontiformes; family Protopteridae; genus Protopterus; species Protopterus annectens. The sequence goes on from NC_056726.1 coordinate 1,114,307,164, forward strand.
GGCAGTGGTGGTGCTATGGTTTGGTCGGAAACCATGCTGAGTACTGGAAAGGAGGTTGTTAGTAAGGAGGTAGTGTGAGACCTGAGAGTGTATGCATCTCTCTAGTATTTTGGAGAGTGGAGAATAGCTATGGGGTGGTAATTGGTTAGTTCTGCAGATATGTGAGACTTTCCACAATGTGGGAACGTAACTTTCTGACAGAGATCGGTTAATCAAGATGGACATTGGGTAGGCCAGAGCATCAGCTGCGATTTGTAGGTATTCACTTGGGAGGTTGTCTGCTGCTAATTTGGTGGGTTTAAGTTTAGTTAAATTGTGTTGTTTAGCTAGTGATAGTATGGTTTGGGTGAAGTGTGTGTTGAATGAGGTAGCAATATTTTCTGAGGAATGAGGGATGTTAGGAGGAGGGGTACTGACTTTACCTGGGTGGAGGATGGAGTTTATGGAGGACCAGAATTGTTTGGGGCTGTGTTGTGAGGAGTCTAGGGCAGACTGCTAGTATTGGAATTTGTCCCGTTTATTAGCTTTTTGACTCTATTAGGAATTTTGTCTAGCTGCAGGGTTTTGGTTTCGTCAGTGCTCCCAGGCTTTATCCCTGTTTTCATTTCTGACTTAGTGGTTTTCTGTAGCCATTGGGAGGGTTGTGCTTTGGTTCTGGAAAATCTTATGGGGCATGGTAATTAGGATGTTCAGGAAGGTAGTATTAAAACATCTAGACTGAGGTACTTTAGATCATGCCAGTTACATTCTTTGAGGGATGAGATGAATGTGAGTGGGTTAAAGTTTATTTTTGATAGATGACAGGTTTAGCTTGGTACAGGTATTTTTGAGTAGGAATGTTGGGGAGTGATCACTGAGGCTATCTGATAAGCAGCCTGTTATATATGACTGGGGGTTCTTACTGACTAGTATCGTTTTATTTATCTTTGTTGGTGACTGGACTAGTTGGGTGAAGCCATGAAGGTGTACATGATGGGTTGGATTGTTGCCAGAACAGGATTGCCAGTCAATATTGAAATCACCTAAGATGATAGTTTCTTGGGGGAGATGGTGGGTAGACCAGCTGAGGAGGTTTTCTAGTGGAGGGATGTTTTGGCCAGGTGGGAAGTAGCATCCAATGATGTTGATGGTTTTGTTTTGGTTAATTTTGAGGTTGGTATATATTATTTCTTCATTGCCTATTTGTGGAGCTGATGATTTTAAGATCTGGATGTTTAGATGCTGTTTAAATATTATAGCTACACCACCTCCTTTTGTTTGGTCTACTCTTAGTATGGCTCACTGGTAATGTGAGGTTTTAGCCAGGTTTCTGTCAGGATGACAATATCTGGGGAGTATAAGTCAATGGTGGCATGGAGTTCATGGACTTTGTTGGATATACTTCTAATATTTAGGCTTAGTAGAAGGAAGTCACTTGGCTTTCTATTGGCTGTAATATGGGAGAAGTTGTGGTTTCTAGTCTGATTATGAGGATTGGGGTTGGAAATGGTAGGGCCAGGGTTGGGGTGGATGTCTCCAGTTAGGGCTAGTTTTGATATGCATGAGATTATTAGTTTTCTCAGTTTTTGAATGTGTTTGTTTATAAGGGAAACTTTATGATTGTGCTCTGTGGGTAATAGGTATGGTGGGTATGTTAAGTTGTAGGAATGCTTTATGTTTGAGTAATATAGTTGGTAGAATATGTGGGGGTGCATAGGGATGGTTCTTGAGCTGGTGGGAGGAGCTGAGTATGGGTGAGACATGGGTGGTGGTGTGAGTAGTACTACAGTGGTAGTGGTAAAGTGGGTGAATGATGGAGCTTTGATAGGATGTAAGATATGCAAGGAGAGTGCATGCGGTGAGCAAAGGAAAGGTATGCTTGTACATGTCAGTTGAGCAGGTGTGAAAGTACAGGGAATATGGAGGAGGTACTGTTGGGTTAGCGCTGTGGTTGGCTATTGGAAAGATGGGAGGGGTTTGAGTGCAATAAAGGTGGGACCACTAGGGGCGGGAGGGAATAGGGGGCAGGGTGGGGAGACCCTGTTAGGGTCTTGTATGAGGGCTGGAAACAATCACAAAGCAAGACAAGTATGTGTTAAGAAACAATCACAATTGACCAAGGTCTGCTCTGAAACTGTAAGTCTTTTCTTAATTTCTCAGGTGGAAAAACAGGATAACTTTGTATCAGTAGGCTACTGTGGTCATAGTTTAAATTAACAAACACACAGTATTGATCAGTTATGGATACTATTTGCTAACAGAAGGGAAAAGAGAAAGTGGAAGATGTGTGTGGTGGGGGGGGGGGCTGCTTACAGCCAAAGCACAGTGCTCTCCAGGGGAAAATGAAGATTGGCTCAAACAGGTAGACACATACTCAAAGTTAACTGTAGCTGTTTGCAGACAGTTCAGACCCGGACTGCTTCTCTTATAAGAATGTTAAAGGTGGTACCATGAGTGAATACTTAAGAGTGGCGTTAGGTCTAGAAAAGAAGACTACAGAGGCACTTTTGAGATGGTAAATATATATTATAAAGATTATAAAAAACGCACTGAGGAAATAGCTACCAAATGCAGGACAATGTCCTGAACCACTACTTAGTATATGCAGAAACTGAGCCAATTGGAAGAACATTAGAAAACAAAAATAGACAGTTATGCAGCCACAGATAAAACAGCAATCTGTCGTGGTTCTCTAATGTGATTCTATCCACCAGTAACAGCACAAACTTATAGAAATAATTTAGACACTAGTATGAGCTGTCTACACACAACACAATTACATGAATAACATTAGTGAACAAGGTGCAGCTATGCAAATAGACCATACATACTATTATACTAGAAACAACTTGGTGCATACAAAATGCTAGCATGCCATAGTAACATCAATAATAAAGCATAAAACATATTAGATGTCTAACACAATTCAACATAAACATATACAGTTGTAAAATGTCTAATACAATTCAACATAAATAGGCATTTACAGTTGTAAAACACTTACTGGAGAGACACTGAGCCTTCATGGGGCCTGTAGCAGAGTGGATTGTAGTTTTACAACTGGTGCCTGCCACAGGTAGTATTTATTAACTCTGGGATTGTCTTAAGGTAATAAACAGGGAAGGGGAGGGGAGAACAAGGGTGTGAGCAGGCAGTTCTTTGTACTGCTGCTAATGAGCCAAAGCAAGACAAATATGTGTTAAGAAACAATCACAATTGACCAAGGACTGCTCTGAAACTGTAAGTCTTTTCTTAATTTCTCAGGTGGAAAAACAGGATAAACTTGTATCAGTAGGCTACTGTGGCCATAGTTTAAATTAACAAACACAGTATTGATCAGTTATGGATACTATTTGCTAACAGAAGGGAAAAGAGAAAGTGGAAGATGTGTGTGGTGGTGGGCTGCTTACAGCCAAAGCACAGTGCTCTCCAGGGGAAAATGAAGATTGGCTCAAACAGGTAGACACATACTCAAAGTTAACTGTAGCTGTTTGCAGACAGTTCAGACCCGGACTGCGCTTCTCTTATAAGAATGTTAAAGGTGGTACCACAGTTGAATACTTAAGAGTGGCGCTAGGTTCAAAGTTAACTGTAGCTGTTTGCAGACAGTTCAGACCCGGACTGCGCTTCTCTTATAAGAATGTTAAAGGTGGTACCGCAGTTGAATACTTAAGAGTGGCGTTAGGTTCAAAGTTAGCTGTAGCTGTTAAACAGTGGAGTCACATGATAGTTGAACTGCTGTGTATTCCAGCAGAACATATGCTGTTGTTCCCCCACACCCAACACAGCAGTTTTCCCATATTACCACTTTAACAGTAGGTCATCAACAATATATCAGCAGTCCAGGCAAACACAGGATAGTAACATAGAAATCGATCAAACATTGTATGTCTCACTTAACACGGGAATACCAACGTACATATGTATGCTGTTGATTATGTGATGTATGACCACTCTCTGGTTGGCAGCTTGTGAAGCTCAGTGGACTAGGGAAGTTAGTATGGGTGATGTTATTGATGGTTCAGATCTGGAAGTATCCACATCTGTCGCATGTGAGGTATTATTATGTTGGTGTTTTCACAGACTGTCAGTCTGTGTGTGGTGCAGGTAGGTGTGGCCTGGAGTCACTTTATAAGTACTGACAGGTCCACTGGGCATGCCCATACACTTACTTAAATTGAGCGCAATCCTGTTGACCCTTGATCAAAATGACCTGTTATGTATACATATATGTATACATACATGCATATAAGTATACATATCTATATGTCACTATCTATATGTCACTGTCTCTCTCTCACATACATAGTATATCTATCTCTATGTATTTTCAAATAGATATGTAGCTATATATACACCCATATACAAATATAAACATACTTTTCAGTCTCTCCCCCATATATCTACATAACATATATACATATCATACACACACAGATCTACATTTATATATAAATCCCTGTTATATACAGAAATATGTGTATGCATGTCTGTATTGTCCTACATACTCTAATACTGGTGAATAAAGCTGCTCTATCACACATCTGTAATGTTGCTCAAAGGATCCAAAGTAAGGGCTCAATAGTACATAATGCACTTACCTACAGACCCCCTGTGCCTGGTGGATATCACCACATAGACAGCAGCAGGTGAGCAGGTGGTGCAATGTTTAATGTTTTCTATGCCCGCATGGACAGGGCACATTGCACTTGGATTGACAAGCTTGTGGGCAGGAACAAATAACCACATATGGCCCTGCTGGCAACTGTAGATACATAGCTAGGATAATAACAGTTATCTCCGTGCTAGGATACTATATCCAGATAACTGTACAAAGCAATATCACTCTGCAGGCTACAGATGCTGTTCAACACAAGTCTAGTTAGTGTAATCCACAAGTAGTTTGCCTGTGATAACATTAAAAAAAATCAGCCGCTGTGTGTGCGATAAGAACTGTGATCTACAGTGTGTAAGACTAGGCAGGTAGGGGTTATAATCTTATGGCAGGCTACTTTGTGTGTGTGTGTGTGTGTGTGTGTGTGTGTGTGTGTGTGTGTGTGTGTGTGTGCTTGCCTCCCCCTGCCAAGCAACTACGAAACCTTCATTGGCTATCAAGCTGCAATGCTTATGCACTTTTTGGCCCTGTAAATTGCTGTTGGTTCCAAACTGCCCTCTTCTACAAGGCCTGATGATGCCATCTACTATAAGACTACCAGTTGCCATCAGAGCATCTAGCTTAAGCCATGCCACATGCAATAAATACTGTGATTTATAGTGTGTAAAACTAGAAAGGTAGGAGTTCTAATCTCACTGCAGGCCACTTGACGTATGTATGTATGTCCACATGACATAAAAATGATCACCTCAGTAACTTACAAAGAGGAAGGGTTTTGCAGAATTTTAGTTGTAGCAGGTGATGTGGCCCATCAAATTCTTGACTACAACTTGGCCTGTTGATCTCATCAAGCATAATATGTCCTAAACTGACACTACTATCAGACAAGAGTTGTGTTGTGTGCATCACATACTGTGATCTGTAGTGTGTACTAATACATAGGCAAATTTTCTCATCTACATACAGCCAACTTGCACTATGTGTGCGCTACATCCTGTAAGCAGTAACTGGAAGTGGTGCTATCCTCAAAGTAGCCGTATTTGTGTGTGTGTCTGTTAGAGTAATTTAAATCAGTGTATCCAACCATAGGATGTTTGAACTTCACTAGCATAATGGCCATACAGCCATCACAGTTGTAGACAACTGTATACCCTTATTTACATGATTAGCACATATTGCCCCAGTACAGGAGGAACACAGGCAGAAGTCCCCTGGTGAAATGATGGTCACCTAGCCAGTCATACAGATGGCATATGCTGAGGTGCACTGAGATGCTCCACTTGCCATTAGCCAGGGCTCTGTTGCAAAGGTGGGTTAAAGTCTGCTAGACAAATCTCTCCCACCAGCATGTATTATTAGTGTTACATATTAGGTTAATGTCCTTACAGTGATTAATCCACGTACTATGCCACCTACAGATATGTAGCATTTACAATCAAGCATGGTCACACAATGACCCATATGCAAGGCAAAGATCACCTCTGAGTAGTATATATGCCACAGGCTACAATGACATTCATTTCAGACAATCACCATTGAACACATGCTGAAGATGTGATATTTCCTTGTGAGGGACCATACTGTTGTGTGCAAGTGCCAGTACTGCTTAGAAAGGTCCATTACCAAATGGCCATTGCACTCAGATATTGACATGCTGAAGGAAGAGTGCACGGAGGTAATGAGTATGTCAATTACAGGCGATTGTGCCCTTAGCTATTACACATGATTCCAGTCATACCACTGGGGAGACATTGTGATTTCAGGCACATTAAGCGTAAACCTGTGTGGCTAGATCTGTGTGCCCAGTTCTGTCACCCCAGTGTAGGTACATCACATGTTGCAACTGATGTCCTACTTACCAGATACGTAGGTGTTAGTGATGAAAGTGATACTACACATATATCTGCATGGAGTTTATGGCCATTACTATGTCAACATGCATTTGTTCATCACTATCCTCTTGTAGGATATTGACATAATGCACAGACTCCATGAGTGCTCAGACTTTGCAGGCATCGGCCAACATTGTTAGCCATGGACAGTATTCACTTGTGTCATGGTTAAATGGATTCCAAGCAGTAGAGGACCCAGGACTGAGCCTGTTGAACACTGCTACTTACAGATCAGCTATTGGAGCCGGATGTCTCTATGATGAGTCTGAGTGCCATCAATGGACCACTAAGTGACCCCTACAATGATAGTACCATGGATGCCTATGTGAGTGCTTTGTACATTATGCCTGAGTGGGAGATATAGTCATATGGCTTGGCTTATTCTAGAGGGGGGGTGTATGCCCTGATATTGCCTCACCCTGGTCCTTGGTGACTGCCTTGGAAATATCCACCACATTTAACAGTCATGATCCCACTGTCAGACATTCAAATTGTGTACAGTCAACTGTGTATAGATCACATATATTTGTGCTGATCAGCTCCATGATGATTGCCGCTATGGCTATACAGATATGGATGCTCAGGCAAAGAGGTCTATAGCTCTGGTGGTCAGTGCATGCACCACCTCTATAGGTTCATAGGTTCATAGATTAGTACTAAGCTAACTGCCCTTGTGAGCCATTTTAAGCCCAATTATCCCCTGTGAGACTCAAACCCTGCACCTTGTGCTTGTAAGGCAAACACCTTAACCATTAGGCCACCCTCCCTGGAAATAGATTATGTTCATTGATTAGTACTAGGCTAACTGCCCTTGTGAGCCATTTTAAGCCTAATTATCCCCTGTGAGACTCAAACCCTGCACCTTGTGCTTGTAAGGCAAACACCTTAACCATTAGACCACCCTCCCAACCCTATGCAAGGGTACAACAGTTGCCATTGTCCAGTCAGCTGGGGTTCAGCCAGTGGTTTCAGTATGATTGCAAGGTAGTCCCAATGGTGTTAGCAATCCTTGTAAGATCCCATGTAGGATGCATACTGTGATGCTAGCATGTCCAATAGATGCTGCGTATCTTCCATATTGAGGCCATTTACAACCTGCTCTGTAGATAGGGTAGGTATGGGACAAGGTGTAGGAATGTCGTGTGTCACATGTGGGGGGACAGGGGAGTAAAGCTGATGCACAATATGTGGGACTACAGGATAGCTACAAGTACAGACCCATTCTATGTGAAATCATTAAGTATGAGTTCACCAACACTGCACCTGTGGCTTGAGGTTACACATGTAACTACACTGTGTGTTGTGGTTCTGCTTTGTGTGGGTGGCTAATTATGTCACTAACTGTGTCTACACAACATCATAACACTATGTGGATGTTGTAGCTGAGGAGGTTGTGTCACAATTTTAGGGGGGCACCCTCACCCCAACTGTCACACAGCTATGTCCACCTCCTACTGTACAGCCTGATAATGGCAGCTGCCCACCAGGCAGGTCTGCTGTGCCATGAGGAGCCTGCATTCCTCCTATCAGGTACAGCCGAGTTCATGCAGTTGTAATACTGCTGCCATAATGCATGGGTGTACAGCTTTGCCTACATGGCATGCCATCTCATCAGAGGGGGAAGGTGCAGTCAAGCTATACAAACTATCCCACAGAAGGTAATAAATGGCTTTGTTGAAATATATGCCTGTATTGTCTGCAAGGGGGGTTAGTGCTGGTAGTTTTAATGACATTGATCTGTGGTCAGATCTCACAAAGGAGGACCTCACATTGGTGGGCTGCAGTGGTCACCCATATCGGTAAACACATGTTATAATATTCTGGTTCCGCTTGGGGGGATGACATGGCACTGCTCCAGGACATTGTGTCCAGGACATTGTACTTAAGAACATAGACTAACCTTTGGGCAAGTGAGCTGCAGCATGACTAGCAACACAGCTGGTGGTCACTTTATGCCACCCTACAACATGGTGTAATGATATATCTTGATAGACACATGTACATATAAATACGCACAATGGGTGTCTGGATAAATGAAGCTGCTCCTGTAGCCGGCTATTGCTTGATTATGTGCCCTTCCAGTACTGAATGCCAACTGCATTTTCTCTGGGAAATTACAGTGTTTCACAAACTCAGGATGTGTATCTATCCTTAATGAGTAATGTATACACCACCTGCATTACCTTGAACACTGTCATTTTGAGGTGTGAAGATGTGGATGCACATGTAGTCTGTTATGGCTGTGGTGCTGTCCACAGCCTTGAAGCAGATGTCCTTGACTGCACACATCCTGCATAATCCAGGGTGAGGACAGATTCTACAGAGTAGGGTTCAGTATCGCCATACCCACTGTGTAGCAGCATAATAATTATGTTGTATAAAGATACCAACTTTTCCCTGAACAGTACATCTAAGATGCATTGTGGAATGTCAGTAGCCTTGGCTGTTACTCCAAATCTCAGGGGTGAGAGATGAACACCATCCCTGGTGAAGCATAGATGTCTGCTGAGCAAGACATCTCAGGCAGACATGTAGTATATCCCCTGACAATAACACCACATGCTAAGGCAATTGCTGACTTCCATCAATTTCCATGTGTATGGAGCCATCATCCCAGGTGAGTGTCAACTGCAGCCAAAATGTATGCATATACCCACAGAGACACAGACTGGCTAAGCACAGTCATGTGTCTGCATACAGGCCAGTGACTTATGTCCCTAGTCATACACTGCAGGAACTATGATGTCAGCGTTATGTTAACTGATATCCCTTGATTTGGGGCAATATGTGGTAAGGTCTGTTGTGTCAACCCACAGACAGCTTATCTGTGACCTGTCCCATATGTAGCCACTTGACACAATGTGTTAATGTGTCTCACAATGTAATCACCTCTGACTAAGAAGTATGATTTTGTGTTTTGCCATGTGTGTTTGACCAGTGAGAGAGTGGTGCATGTATTATTATGTGTACTGTGCACTCCAGAGACAGGATATTCTGAGGTGTCTGTTTGGCAATGTGTCTGGTAAGGAGCTGCATACATGCAGGCGCATGTGATGTGGGTGTAGGTGGTGCAGGATGTGAGCTGTGCATATTGTCATAATGCTCATTGCCATATTCAATGGCTACTGTTGGAGACACCATGGCAGCAAGGTTGGAAATGCAGTCACTTTTGTTACACATTGTGGTTATGTGTCAAGTAGAGGGGTGGGGACACTCCCAACACCTCAGGAGCAGGTCCTCCAAAAGTACAGCCTGATATACAGTGTTTTTAGGCACACCTTGCAGTGAAGATGTGGATGCCCGTGCATGCATAGAGGACTTGTTCAACTTTGCTGACATTACCTTGGCCTCGAAAAGCATACAATAACTGTCAAGCAACTATACAGCACACTAGTTGTTGTGTGACATGATGTGGGAACACAGACATGTGTCAGGTACATAACTGTACAGTATGACATTTATTTATTTATTTATTTGCAGTTTGTTAACTGGGAAAGTCCATTGGGCCAAAATGAGCCCGTTATCAATGGAGGCCCAGGGAGAAAAGCTCCATATACAATTACAAAGCTAATATCAACAAAGTTAAATACAATACAATTTTCAAAACTACTAAAAACACAGTAATATAGAAGATATAATAATAACATTTGAGCAAGATATTGTAACAAAGCATTGAATGAAATTAAAACATAAGTATTTTGGTGTACATAAGTATACTTTGGAGTGCAGGAACTTATGCAGTCAAAGTTTCACGAGGTGAGAGGTAGGAAGAATTAAAGCAAGAGAGTAGAACAGTGAATGGTGAATAGGCTGAATTATGAGAAAGGAAAAAAAAAGGAAGAAGGAGTGGAAATTAATAAAAGAGAGTCACTAGGTTGAGTTTTGAGAAAGGAGAAAAAAGGATGTGGGAGCAGAAATGATACAGAGGGAGTCACATCGGGTGAGAGCATAAGCATTCTCAGTGAGAAGAAAGATGGGAATGGAGCATGGTCTTGAAGGTGGAGTGGTTTTGGGTGATTCAGATGTGGGGGGGGGTGAATTCCATAAGCGAGTGAAGGAGAAATACAGGAGAAATTGCCTAGGTGCCCATAAGGGTTTGTACACTTTGAGAAGGTTCTGGTTACTTGACCTGAGCAGTCTGTCAGGATGATGCAAGGTGAGTATGGAGGAGAGGGAAGGGGAGTTAGAGGGTTTGAAAAGCGTTTGTGAGCAGTTAACAGTTGAATGTAAGAGACAGAGTGGGGGAGTTCCAGCCAGTTCAAGGAGTGGAGTGCATCACAGTGGTGGGAGGAGGATTTGGTTCCAGTAGCAAAAGATATTTTATTGTAGCAGGGTGACAGTTTTGACTTTAGGGAGGATTGAAGGTTGGTGAGGAGAGGGGCTCTATACAAGAGCAAGGGGATGAGGTTGGAAATAAACAGTATATATTTGGAAGAGGAGCTTTTCCAAGCTTTTGATGTGTTTTCTAAATCCTAATTTGTATATGAATGTCAAATTTTAAATGTTCATCAATAATGACACCTAGAAGTTTTGTATGTGAGACTATTTTAATGGGAATCTTATTCTGACTGACTATGGAAAAGGATTTTTTATTGATAGAGGTGTTTTTAGATGGGGTAAATATCATGATTTTGGTTTTGGATGCATCGAGAACAAGGTGATGTTTCAACATCCAAGACCTGGTACAAGAGAAGGCATCTTTTGTTAGTTGCATGAGTTTAGGGAGAGATTGAGCATAGCAAACTATGGTGGAATCTTCTGCGTATTGGACAAGTTTGGTATAAGGAATGCACTGATGAAAGTCATTAATGAAGATGTTAAAAAATAAGGGACCCAGTATTGGGCCTTGTGGAACTCCTGTTGGAGTGTGAAGGAAGGAAGAGGTACTATTGTTCCACTTGATGGCTTACTGTCTATTAGAAAGGTAACTGTAAAACCAGTTAATAGAGGAGGGGGAGAGATTTTGAAGAGAAAGTTTGCAAGAGAAGGTTGTGGGAAACAGTATCAAAGGCCTTTGATAAGTCTAGGAAAAGGGTAGATCTAATGTTGTCAGAGTCTCGGGCATGGTTGATGTCAAGGAAAGAGAGAAGAGCAGTTGTAGTACTATGTCCAGGTCTAAATCCACATTGAGTTGGAGAAAGAAGTTGATTGTCTAGGAGGTAGGGAAGGAGTTGCAAGTGTATGCATTTTTCAAGGACTTTTGAGATATGGGACAGGGTGGCTATAGGACAGAAGTTGGAAATTTCAGTATTGTTGCCTCCTTTGTGGTGGGGAATGATGAACACTTTCTTCCAGAAGAGGGGTACATAGGATTCTTGGATTGAACGGTTGATAAATATGTTGATGGGAAGGGCTATGACATCAGCAACTAGCTTGAGTAAGTTAAATGGAAGTTTGTCTGGGCCATAAGAGCATGGTTTTACGTTTAGTAGAAGTTTTCTTATGGTATTCAGAGAGATGGGTTGTATGGTAAAGGGGGGAGATGAGTAGTGTTGATGTCAGAAGGACTAAAGTTGTGGGTGTGGGATAAGGGTGGAGTATAAGTGTTACTGGAGAATGATGTGGTGAGCTTGGCTATTGAATCAATAAAGAAAGAGTTGAATTGGGTAGCTAAGATATAATCTGGAGAGTTAGGGTCAGGGCAGGGATTGTCTTTTTTGCCGGGAGAGTGGAGAGCAGATATACTGTTCCAAAATGTTTTGGGGTTGAATCTGTGATTGTTTTGAAGCTTGGAGTAGTTGGACTTTTGGGCTATAGCCATTTGTTTTTTTTTCAATTTATTACAGAGTTGCTTATACTCAGTAAGGGTGTTAGGTGTTTTAGATTTATGGGAATGCTTACAAGCTTTATCTCAGAGATTTATGAGTGCAATAGGTTCGTAGGTTCATAGATGAGTACTAGGCTAATGGCCCTGGAGCCAACACAACCCTAATCCAACAATATTCTCAGTTTTCCTGTTGCCAGGCATTAGTTCCTTGTGCCACTTTCAAGCAAGGCTGTTGAAGTGATCCTGGGGTGAATTTCCTGTTACCCATCCACTCGTCAAGAATTTTCTTGAAGAGGGCTAGTGAAGTGCTCTGTTTGCCATGAATGGGGAGTTTATTCCAGAGTATGGATCTGTTTATTGTGGTGATAAGGTTGAGGTCTTTGGAGCGTGTAGTGTAGAGGGATTGAGACTTTTACAGATGAAGCCTGTCTAGCAATACTGGGTCAGACATGGCTTTGTATGCCAAGCAGAGATTGCTTCTAAGTAGGCGATATGAGATGGAGTATAGCTGGAGTATTTTGAGTCTGTCTATACAGGGCATGTGTTTGAGTCCTAGGATCCTCTGTGAGGAATTTTTGTGGCCTCAGCAGTTGTTGCAGGTGTCTAGTGAGGAACATGCCAAATGGGGCATTGTACTCTATAATGGGTCTAATGAATGATGTGTAGAGAGGGATTATGACTTCTTAGTTGCTTTAGTTAGCCAAGGGGTGAATGTGGTTTTGCTTATTTTAGTTCTGGGAGGAGCAAAGCTATCTAGTAGGTTATTGAATGCAGTATTGAAGTATATGACAGCATTGTCAAGAGGGAGGGTTTTTACAGGGTTTCAGTTCATATGTTTTAATGAGTCAGAGAAAGCTAGAGGGTTGAAGTTTTTTAGGGTATGAGTTGTGATGTAGTTGTGGTGAAGATGGAGGGAGGATGGCGAGTAATGAGCCAAGGCAAGGAGATGAATGCTGAGGGAGTTGGGTAGGGTGCCGTTGTCAGAAACAGAGTTGGGGTGAGAAACTAATATCCAGTCCAGAATGCTACCAGAGGTATCTTTATTAAATCTGGTAGGAGAAGTAATTATTTGGGGTAGTTGTATAGATTTATATTCTGAGGTGATGTAGGTGATTGAATAGAAGTCCAGTTTATATTTACATCACCTAGGAGTATAGTTTCATTGCTCACGTTGGATGACAACCAAGAGAGGATATCTTCAAGAATGGGGATGTTATTTCCTGGTGGAATATAAAGAGCAGCTATACATATCTTTTTGTGGTTATTAATTTTCAGGAGGTCCAGGGCTAGTTCAGCTGTTGCATATTGGGGTATAGGCTTGGTAAAGGACATCAGTGTTAGGGATGAGGAGAAACGTAGGGCTACTCCACCACCTTTCTTTAGAGTTCTGCCATTTCTTATGGAGGTGGGGTGGGGATTGTTCAGATAGGCTGAATGCAAGAGAGGGTGTGGTTTTGGGGTTATAAGTCTAGAGGCACTGGGGCGGATGGGAATTGGCAGGGTATGGAAGATTAGTGAGCCTGAAGGGCAAACTGAGCAGGCAGAGCTGAAAAGGAGGAAGGAGCAGAAGAGTCCAACAAAAACAATCAGTGATACAGGCACTCGTGAGCACTCAAAGGTACTGACAAGCTCAGAGGTATGTTACTTATGAGTTAAAGTTTGGTCTAATTCATGGAGAATTGAACAGGTGAACTATGCAAAAAACAATGGGAAAAGACCACAGGTCTTATAGCTGCAGGGAGCAGGGAAAATTATTGAAAGTTGCCTAATACAATGAGTGGGAATGTATCGCCACCTAGTGGTGTTCCTGAGAAAAGTAAAATGCAGAATCTACTTATTACAGGGAGTGAAATGGCTGGAGGGGAGAGATTTGGGAAAAGAGACTGCTGCAGAACTGCTACTGTGCATGCCATGAGTTAGCAATACAAACACCTTCAAAAATAAGCTTTAACAAAGAGAATTGAACATACATGCAGATGGAGGGGGTCAATTTTCAGAATGTCCCTGGATTTCTTCTTTAGGATCTATGTTCCTCAGTCTAAATGGAGCTGTAGAAGGGGGAAACCAGAGAGAAAAATACCCAAGCGAGCTGAAAAAGAGAGAGAAGTACTTTAATATAGAGGCATGAGAGAACTGGAAGAGGCAGTAATAGGATAGGATGGAGAGATCTAGTTGCATGTGATAAGTAAAGCACAAAAAAGGGGGAAAAGACAGTTCAGAATGGAAATATGAGAGCAATTTCAGGGAGAAATTAAAGCATTAGATGGAAGCAGCACAGTTAAATGCAATTCAATGGGCAATGGGTGCATATGCAAAAACGAGTCACTCTAGGAGGACTAACAGCAGCAGGTACTTATCCACTATACAGTCAACATATACAAATAAAAGTTCCTCTATAAGAACTGACAACAGCAGCTTATTCACTTTGCAGATAACATATTATAGCAGGAGCTAATGCATTTTACAGCCAGAAGTGACGACAGCAGAAGTATTGCACACAAGGCATTAGTGCAGAAAATATTCTGTAAAGCTCTCTCTGACCACACCAGTTGCAAAAGCTAGTCAGGGGAACAACACATTAAGTGATTGGTGGTACTTCATTTAGATCCTGTATATATTGGGGCTATATGTATTTCTCTAACTTCTTTTATATTAATAAGGGTGATCAGATTGAATTGTTTAGTAATACCAGGGCACACTGAGTGTGTGATATCATAGCAGGCTGGAAGATATTTTGCAATACACTATATGGGAGGAAGGCACTGCTGAACATGCTATAAGTATTGTGTGCCATTGAAAATATGGTACGCTAATAAACTGTATTGTAGCAATCAGTTAGGTCAGGTGTTTTCCTTTATGGGGGGGGGGGGGATGGGATGTGGCTGTCTAGACTGATTAGCTTGTGGTCGGATCTGACCAACGAGGAATTGACCTCTGCTGTGGAACACCGGTCACCCATGTTGGTAATGACCAGGTCTAGGATACTGCTGCCCCTGGTGGGGGTTTGGATAAGTTAATCCAAGGTGTTGAAATTTATGAATTCCAGAAAACATTGAGCAAAAGAGTTGGCACATGAGTAGTTTTCCCAGTTAATGGTGGGGTAGTTGAAATTACCCATTATTAGGGTGTTGGGTTGTACCCTAATATTTTCCAGTGTATCAAGAAATGAGGAGTGAGAATCCTGGGGCATGGTGGGGGATCTGTATCAAGCTACAATTTGGATTGTGGTCTTGCCCAGAGTTAGTTGCACTTGGATAATCTCGGATGCATTAAGCCTGGAGGTGTGGATATCCTTAATGAATATGGACACTCCTCTGCCTTTAGTGTTTTGGTCCAAGTTAGGTGGCTGAAAGGTGTGGTATGAATTATAGTCTGGTAATGCAGGGGTGCTCTCTGGAGCCTTGAACCAGGTCTCTGTCACTGCACAAATGTCGATGTTCTCCATTTTAAAGAGTGCTTCGAGTGAGTGCATTTTGAGGTTCAGACTTCTACCACTGAGTAGCATTACCCTCAGATTTTGCTTGCTTGTACCTGTTATTGTGGTGAATTTGTCATTTGAACCTTGCCTAAAAAAGGCACTATAGGGGTGGCAAGAGCCTTAACCAGTATCCAGAATACCAAGGGCGACAGGTGCAGGCCATATCTGGCAAAGCATCATGGTCTGTCTATCATGTCATCCCAGGCAGACAGATACTGGATCCCCTTAGAATGACACCAGAAGCTAAGCCAATTGTTGAAGTTAATCATTTGTCCTTGTACTGTGGTATCATTCTGGGTAATGGCAGTATGCTAATCAGGGCTAGGGTCATACCTGCCTGGGCTACAAGATTGGAGAGCTCCTCCATGTCTCTTTTCACGTAGTCCAGGGAGGTACATCTCAGGTCATTCACACCAACATGGACAATGACAGAGTCATAGTTGTACTTGTTGTGGAGTGACCTGAGTGCATGTGTTATGTGGCAGATCCTGGCACCTGACAGGCAGCTGATAGTAACTTTCTCCTTGATTAGCCTGGTGAGTGAAACATCAGTGTGCCTGACTATAGAGTCACCTCTGACTAGAGTGTTGGGTACACTGTTATGCCTTATGGGCTGGGGTTGAGTGGCACACTGAGTTTGTGGGTTATGTGTCATTTGGGTTGTGCAGGGGGATGAAGGTTGCTTGCATTTCTGGTTTGAAGGTCTCTGTTGCTTGAGCAGATTTTTAATGAGAGCCTCCATGAATGTAGGTGTGTGTTTTGTGTTTCTATGTGTGTGTTTTGGTGGTGTAGGTTTTGAGGGACTATGTGATGAGTGTGGTGTGGTGGAAGTGTTTACCTTCTCCTCTTGACTGTCTAGTCCAGTCTTGGGTGAAGACAGCTTTGCTTCCAGTTTGGCTATGGAAGTGCATCTCTCACAGGTTGTAGTGTTGGGTGGTAGGAGGAGAGCGTTGTCTGAGTACATGAGGCAATTGCTGCATTGCCCCAAGATGCCCAGATTCATCAGGTAGACCGGAAAAAACAGTGGGAGCTGACCCTTAGACATACCTGGATAGGTGCTTATTTATTAAGTACTAAAAGCTGTTTTCCTCTAGACAAGTGAGAAAAGTTGAGTGCTGTAGTAATTTGCAGCTTATTTAGTGCTTGCAATGGGTTCTGAACAAGTGCTGAGCTCAATGAAACAGATTTGAGTGCTAAAACTAAAAAAAACTGGCTAGTTCTAAGGGACAATCTGAAGAGAAAACTTTATGGCACCATGAATAGTTTAACCCTAACTAAGCGGCGATGCATAAAGTGCATTTTGTTTTAATATAACAGTAGCAAATGAGCAAACTGATTTTAACAAATTAACCAATTAACCAATAAAAAGCTAAAAACTGATGCTGTTCTAGCAATCTTCGATTAGACAAGTTCTAACTGCACACTCCTGCCACTAGGGTGCAGGGGAACCTTCTCCAAAACATATAGCCTAGATTAGTGCTCAAGTTATACAAACAAAGCTAGATTCAGCAGGTCTAAATCTAGTCTATGCAACAGCAAACATAGAAGGGGGAAACCTGAGAGAAAAAATACCAGAGTGAGAAGCAGATGGAGGTGGTAAGTTTTCAGAATATCCCTGGATTTCTTCTTTGGGGAGGTATGTTCCTCAGGCTAAATGGAGCTGTAGAAGGGGGAAACCTGAGAGGAAAAATACCCGAGTTAGGGGCAAGCACACATGCAGCATGTTTCAGCAGTGACTGAGGGGCAGGAATATTAATTTAAAAAGCTAAGACATGCCTAAGACCGGTGGCAGGTGGACACACATTCGCCAAAGGTGGCTAGTCCACTGCAGGAGGCCTCACAGCTATATCACACAGATATGCAACAATAATTTGTTGAAGGGTAGGATGCATGCAGTGATGTGAAAGTGTTACTTATGATGTCTCTCTGCCAGTGTGCTGATTGTTACAGCAGGACTGGACATCTATGTCAATGGACATTGTACATTATATTGTGGCATACAGCAGTGCTACTAATCGCCGTCTTGTCAGTTCCCTAGTGACATAACACCAACCCTGAAACAGACAGCATAACACATGCAAAAGCCAACTGATTGCCCAGGTTGCTAATCAAGGCATCTACTTGGAAAAGGGTATGTGAAGCCTCCAGAGCCATTCGTGATGTGGGGCAGCAATGTGGATGAACAAACAGGCTGTGTCCTGCTTGTCATCATGGGCTTTGTAGTGCCATTTTACATGTGATGACAGAAAATGTATTGGAGCATGATATCCAGTGTGAGACCAGCATTAATAGATGCCAGGCACCAGCAATTCTGTGGATTCCCCTGCTTTCCACAGTCTTCACAAGGTAATTATGTCCTTCCAGTACACACTGCTTGGGTAGTGTCCAACTGCAGAATACCTGTGTAAACCCCCCACCTTACCTTCAAAGGGTATACATATTACACTTCCCTAACATGTTTGTCTATGGTCTGTACACACACCTTGGATGACTCTCTCCATGGAACATGCTGGAAGCAACTGTAATAGTTAGTTTCACAAAGGGCAACTAACATGTAGTGCCAAGCACTGTCCCCAGATGTCTAAGTCATGTGACATGAAATGCCATGAAAGGAGTTAGCATGGATATGGACAGTTACACTGTCGTACACCTACTGACACTGGACCACACACTTTTTGTTATGCTCAAGGCCAAATCATGCTTACCAGCTCTAACTGGTGCACCCCATTGAGTGTTACACTATGCAATGGATGTTGGGAATATTACTCACTCTACCAGCAATGGTCTTACACAGTGTTAGACAATATTAGGCCAACAGGCTTTGTTGAAACTGTGTAGGTTGTCTACCAAGTTTTATATCAGCTGCTTGTTAGGCAAGTATCTGACAGTCATAATCTGTGAGGTTAGCACTGGGAGACCTACACTGCAATGACACCAGTCACCAATGGATTTCCCCAGACATCATTGACGGCGTACTCCTTCTAGCCATTCCCTCTGCAGTCACAGCCACTGTCAGTGCCTCTGACTGGCTACATTAGCAGGTAATTACATATACGGAGCTGTCACTGAGTCCCATACAGAACCAGCAGTTAACCAGCATGGCCTGTGAACTACTTTCAGTTGCTGTCTGAACCACTGACAATTATGAAATGCCAACAACTGCACAATAATATCCTTTGAAAAGTCATCCACCCCTGGGAAATATAGTAGTGTCTGCACACCACTCACAGTTGAGCCATTATTCATGGACGTATGGGCACAGGGATAAATGTAGTTTTTGACTTTCAGTGGTCAGTGAGATGTGGGAATGCAGTCAATGTTGTACAACCTAAACAGTCAGGTCTGTGATGTAACTCCCAGATTGTCATTGCATACTAAGTGTGGCACTCATCACACCTATCATTGTGTGCAACGGCACCCTTACTATGTCACTTCACAGGGATATCTTACAACCGTAGCAGTCACACAGGTTCCACGGTACTGCAATACACATTGCAGATAACATGTCCTATGGAGTCCATGTCAAGAACATACATGTGTAGTTTGTCTCATAAATGCCTTGTAGGGGATGTGTATGTCTACCATACAGGGAGATTTCAGATCCCACAGTATACCTCCCACATATCCATGACAGGACTAACACATGTCTTACCCACCCTACACACCTACACTGTCACTGTGGTATAAATACTACATATTGGAGAGACAGGTATGTAACACAGATAGTACACCCTATATGTAACAGGCCCCCCATGCATGTGAAGCACACATCTGCTGTGACACACATGTTCAGGTTACACCATGGGATGCAGAACATGACAATCATAGTTGTTGTTGGACAAATATCTCTACTGGAGACAGGAAATTTATTGATGGGTCATCCCCTGCACCACAGCTTGTAGATATGATAGCTCCCAAAACCTGGTAACACTTATCAAGGGTATCAGACCTTTTCGCAGATGATGGATACATGAGTACACTGAATGACACCATTGTCCTTATTAGCCTGTTACACAGATATGGACTTATGGAGCAATGCACCTATGGTGCTGTATCTTGCTGAGGACATATTTCTTCTGTGCTGACATTCTATTCTGTGCTGTGACATCTATGGCTGTCTTGCTACTATGTGTCCATAGGTGTCCCCAACAGAATCCTGAAACAGAAACTGGTCTGTGACACACCTTTCATTGTGTTAGTATATAGCCATTACAACATCATACAATATAAGGTACACAAAATTATGTGCCTTACTCATTACAAATGTCAGTATACACTATCAGTAACCACTACAAGTGGCATGGCTAAATAATGCATATTACAAGTACATGTTAATTTATATAGTCACCCTGTGCATCAGGCACATAGTTTAATTTCCCTGCATCAATGATGAGGATGACAGGGATATGGCATAGGTATCATCACTTGCACAGAGTGTTGTGTGGAGAGGCATATGATGGCCCAAGAGTTTGACATGACAGCATGTGTGTGAGTCAGAAATGGAAGCAGGCAAGATGGACCACGTAATTCTTCTGTGTGTGTTTGTATGTTACCTGCATTTGACAGTGGTGTGTGAGTGTGTGCGCCTGTACGCAGTCAAGCTCAGTGCTAGCCCTACATGTGTGTATGTTGGACAGCTTTGAACTGTGCATGGTAGAGCTGATAGTTCACTATCTCCAGCCCAAACACAGGAAATGGCTCTGCCAGGAGTTGCACTGGCACCTCTGTGACCAAGGTCAGAAGTGGTCTTAGTGCCTGATGGTGACTGGTGTCTACTGGGACTGTGTCCTTCATGGGAATGTCCAGGACCATGAGCCCATGGCCTGCCATGTCTTGGTGTGGACAACACACTCCCCTCTGTAGCACTGGATGTACTGCCACTACAAGATCTTGATTGTGCACAGCCACGTGGACTCTCAACAGATGGGATTGCTGACCTACTTCCACTAGGCCAACACTCAACTCCAACCACACATTCCAGCGCAAACTCTGTGCATTCCAAGACAGGCACCATCTCAGCTCACCTTCTGTCCACTGCATCAGTGAACTCATCCAGGGTGTCACCAATGCAGTGGAGGCAGTCACGAATGTCAGACTGTGCATCTTGAGTTTCTTTCAGAACATGCCTTTGCCTGCATGATGTTTTGAAAATACGCCGAGTGAACCATGATGCAACAGGTGGTGGAAGGACAGCAGGCCTCCTACAAGCACCCCTATCAATCCACCTGTGTGGAACCTTGGCAGGTCTCTGGCTATAGCCAGTGTCTACACTCACGAGTCATAGTTGTCACACTTTCCTGTTCAATATCCCCACCCTCTGACTGTCCAATATCTGTGGCCTCTGAAGACTGGGTATGTGTAGGCATACTGACTCTGTGTGGTGACAATGAGGGCAGAAGAGTGATGTCAACCTCTGGGACATATTCAGCTCCTGAATCCCCCACCTGTGCCTCACTATAGCAACCACCATCATCAGAGTCTGAAGAGACACTGACATCAGGTTGTGTGGGGGACAGAGACCAACCCCCCTCTGGTCACCTGTGATAAGAGAGGAAAAAGTAGTACATTAATACCTACACAGTTATGCTCTGCAGTACTATGTTGCAATAAATGTAGAGCTTTATACACTCTTGCCACTTTTACAGACCTGTTGAAACCCCAACCTCATATAGCAGGACAAGAGAACATTACTATTCCCATAAACAGCTGTAGTTATTTGTAAATAAAATATATTTACACAGTAATCTCATCAGCAAAAATGAGGTACACTGTTGGCATTTGTGAAGACTCTGCACAGTTGACACATATGGCAATCTGCAAGGTCCTGACAATACTGTTACATCTATCAGTGTGGTGACACCTACAAGGCATACCTATGACTGTAATGTGTACATTCATAAAATATCTGTGCAGTTGGCAATCATGCTGACACTACAGAACTTCAGGCAGCAGGCTTGGGATGACACTTTAGGGATTGCATTTCTGTAAACCTGCATCTATAAAAAACAGTGTCATGCTTACCAGGAGCAGGACCACGGCCTTGTCTAATACCTGATGGATCTGTGAAAGGGAGAGGTAATGTCAGTACCACTGCATGTTGCAGCTCAACAAGGTAATACATCCATATATCCCACATTTACAGTAGCTACTATGTTAATGATTGTATTGGTTAACATCTGAGCAGGGGAGTCAAACTGCACTTAAACCTTACCCCCAAAGAACACAGACATGATACCCACGTAACACTATGTACACCCTGACACACTGACTGCTACAGTATTGCAAGGGTGATCAAACTAAGCTTACCTGCACACTCCTCTGCCATGGAAACTGTGGCACCCACATCCACAATGTACAGTGTGATGGATGCCTGGGAGCTGTAATGTGTGCCTAGGTTTACCAGGAATTCCTCAGTGGCTGAGAGTGGTTGTTCTGCTGCAAGCTGTCCACCAGTAATGCCATGATCCCTGGCTACATTTGCTGCTCTTCTCTGTGCAGCATTGATCATGTCTGCTGCATGGTGGCAAATCTGCTCATATGTCCTGCTCTGATGACCTGTACCATTCATGTCACTGACAAGGTCAGCCCACAGTGCTGCCCATTGTTCCCTGTTTTGCCTTCCCCTGGACAGTAGGAATTCATGGTGTTGCAAGAAGCCTTCAGTTATAATCTCATTGTGCATGGCATCTTGGGAACATGTGTTCTAAAATGCTAATTGCAGCCAACACAGATGATTGACATGCAGCCACTGTACAGAATAGAAGGCCTCCATGTAGACAACAAGCCCATTCTGATATGTTGTGTTGGGCATTACTAGGGTGAGGAGACTACGTCATTGCAGAGGGTAGGTCTGTTACAACTACTGCTACATAGAGATGTGTGTGCTACAGGCTCCAGCTGCTGCTGCAAGTAATAGGCCTAGGCAGAGAGCGTGAACACCTTGGAGGACAATAAGCTGTAGGATTAACTGGGGCAGCTGTGTCAGCCTTGAAGTGGAGACAGAGCTAGAGTGAGAGTAGCCATTCCACTCCAATTAAGTCATGCGTTTAAGGTAAGTATGTTAGGCAATGGTATCATTAACAGAGTACTAGGCTACATGTTTGTTGTGTCCTTGAGCAACATATGGGATAAATATAACATTATGTCCACCATTTGGGCAACAGTCAGGCCATGTGTTTCAGTCAAGTACTCATTTGGAATGTGTATCCTGGCAGTCCCTGTTAAAAGAAGGGTCTTCATATGTGTATGCTAGTTGTGCAGCTGTGCTGATCTGCACTGTGAGTTTGAAAGGATTGTGTACTGCACTCTGATAGTAGTGAGCCTCATTTGCATTACCTGAGTTACAATCCTCTGTGAATGCACATTAATGCATGATGTGACACTTTATGCACTTATAGTTTTACTACAGGGATATGTGAAGTGTGTGATTGTGACTTCCATCACTGACACGCAGACATTTCATTTGTAATTCATTGTGTGAATAAAGAGAGCATGACTCAGTGATTAATTTTTGGCTTCACAATAATGTTATTTAAATGCTACACACTACTGCATTTGAACTCAGGACTGTGTGTGTGGCAAAATGTACTGTTGCAAGGCATTTGACAGACTGAGCTATTGAGTCATTGTTATAGCAGGTGTATTTGTAAGATAAGTACACACACTCAGGCTATGACATACTTATTTTACATCCATCATTATGTGCATGGCCTTATATGGATGCATTTCTGCAACAAGGTCCCTGTTGTACATGTATTTTGCCAGTAATACCTTAGCAGGTGTAATTGTAAATGCTGCTGATAAACGGGGACATTTACTAGCTATTAGAGACCTCACTTACATCCATTCTTGTGTGTTTGGCTTTCTAGTGGTGTACTCTTGCACCAGACTCCAAGGTGCAATCCCAGTTTTTGCATTACTTTTTAAGCAAGTTTGAGTGATGCAGTGTGATGCGCAGCTCCTCTGAAACATGCTTAATGACTGTAACTTGCAATTGCTATTATTTCCCATTAACAGGTAGGTGGTATGGCAGGTTAATACAGTAGCCTACAGGTGCAATGGTCTTGGGTTTGAAATAGGGGACAGGTGTTTATTTTGTACATGTTTATTATTTAAAATACATATATCTATATATATATCTCCATTTAGCTGAGCTTAGTGAAGCTGCACAATGCAGCTCTTTGTGCATTGTCGCACTAAAAATACACAAAGAAAAAATGGAGAAATAGGAAAGTGGTTAAAATAGAGTGTAAGCAGGGGATAAAACATAGTGAAGGGCAGGTAGGTATGTGCAGGAAGGGTGTATGAAATAACCAAAGCTATCCATTTCTTGTACAGCAACAACTGTGCACTTTGACAGAATTTATAGATAATTTTGGACTGTAACCCCCAGAGAGAGGGGTGAGAACTATATAATTGCATTGTTCCACCAATTGGACCAAATTATGTGTGTCCAGTGAACATGTGTGCGAGATGGAGAGCTATGTCTGGGACAATATTTCTTTTGGGACAGATCCCCATTTTTTTTTTTTCTTTAAGGTGAGAGTGGAATATTGTGGAAGAGACATAGGTATGTGTGGGGGAGGTAAGTTGAGTAGGTGAGGAAGCTTTTGCAGACAGACAAGATGGCAAAGAGGGGTAGTGTGTGACACAAGAGGGGGGATAAACACCTTGGATGTGAGGGTGTTGTGGAATCTCAGTCCAGTGTGTCTCCACAAGGTAGCATCATGACTCACATCCCCACCCATGGGACTGTTTAAACTGCTCCATCACTGCCTCAAGGGTGGCAGTGGAGAAGGCTGGGCCAGCATGCTCTCCATCTGATGCAGGTGTTGTCCAAACCCACAGTAGACCATCCTGCACACCAAACCTGGAAGTTTGTCAGAGTGACAACTCCCACTCCTCCACTGTTCCCAGAGGAGAGCCTGGCCCCATCCTGTGGGGCAGTACTACCCAATGCAGCAGGTAGTGCAGGGGGCAGCAGAGGGGGCACCACCAGGCTGGGTTCCATATATGCTGGGAACTGGTGCCAAGGCCAGAGGAGGCAATGTAGGTGGATCACAAGGAACAGGCTGACCTTCATGAGCTGTAGTAAAGTAGTTATAATAATAAGGTAAAGTTAGTAATAACCAAACCAATGTTAGTATTAACAGAATGGAACATAATATTTATTAATACAAATACATAGTAAGGTATATATTATGTGTAACATAACAGTAAGTATGTTAACAGCAAACCAATATAAATTAAACCATAAGGCCAGTAAAACAGCTTAACTAAATATGTTAATATTAAATCATAATAATAAATAACAATAAATTAAAGATGATAAGGAGTGGGAACCAGATGGCTACACACAGATCAGATGGCTCAGTGGTTAAGGTCTTTACCTCCCATGCACAAGGTACAAGATTCAATCCTGACCTCAGATCAATGCCTGTTTGGAGTTTGCATGTTCTCCCTGTGTCTCAGTGGGGTTTCTCCCATGTCCGAAAAACATGCTGAGTGTTTCCATGTCAAACTCACTAATGAATGGAGCTGTGGGCAGCAGCACAGCCTCTACATGGTGCCCTATAGGGGAAAGTGTTGTACAGACCAACCATTTTGGGCATCTACTGTGGTACACAGTATCCTCAAGCTGGGGAACATGGATCATAGACTGTGTGCCGTGGCAGGGCTAGCCACTCAATGGTGTAAAAAATATGGCTCTAGGTGATTCAGTCATGTTGACTAATGTCACCAAAAATGGGCATGGGTAGTTACCGGTGATAAGTGGGTTGAAGACCCGGCCTACTCTGACTCACACCAGGGACCCGTGCTAATGGTAGGAGAGGTATATCTGCCCATATTGGCTAATGTGTGCCCACTATAAAGCCCATTAGCTCTGGGTCAATAAGCTACTGGCTGGCCAATGTGTCTAGTTGCCCAGCCTGGGTTACCTGGGATAGCTCTGTTGAGTGAAACCTGGACTTAAAAACCAATGAACCTGCCAAACATGAACTGAGAATTGATATGCTTAATATAGGTTCACTGACAGGACGCAGCTTAGAAGTGGATGACATGATGATATGCTGGATGCTAGACATCCTATGTATCCAGGAGATGAGATGGAAGGGCAGTGCAGCAAAGCCACTTGGCTTGGGTTCCAGAGTCTACTGCTCAGGTGGAGGGCAGGCTAGAAATGGTGTAGGAATTGTAGTGAGAGAGAGGATCCAGAAGGCAGTAAGGGATATCATCAGAATTAATGACAGACTCATGGCAGTCAGACTCCAATGTAATGATAGGGCAGTATTCATAATCTCAGCCTATGCCCCACAGCAGGGCTGTGACAGTGAGGAAAAAAGTGCATTCAGATAGCAGTTGCAGGACCTACTAGAAAAAGCAGGACGACATGAATTGGTGTTGATAATGGGTGACGAATGCACATATCTGAACAGACAGAACAGGATATGAGGACTGCCTGGGTCCACATGGGTGGGGCAATAGGAATAAAGAAGAATAAGCCATTCTATACTTCTGTCTGGCAAATGGCTTGATAGTAGCCAACACATGGCTCAGAAAGAGAGACAGTCACTAGATCACATACAAGAGTAGTCAACATGCAACTCAGGTAGACTTCCTCCTAGTAAGGAAAAAGCACAGGTGCAGAATCCATGATTGCAAAGTCATCCCCAGTGAAACAGTCAGCCCACAGCATAAACCACTAGTTGCCACAATCAGCTGCAAGCAGTGGTCAGAGAAGGCACTAAGGTCAACAGAGAGCAGGCTGAAGACCTGGAAGTTGACTGGAGAGAAAGTACAACAGTTCAAGGAATTACTGAAAGCTCTAGCACCTAAAGAAGAGGAGGAAATAGGTGGAGTTGAAGAAGAATGGCAGCGCCTAAAAGTAGCATGTGTTAGGACTACAGAAAAGAGATGTGGCTGAGCCAGGTATAGAAATGAGGTACATAAGGAAAGCTCGTGGTGGAATGCAGATATCCAGGAAGTCATCAAAAGAAAAAAGGATTGCTGGAAGAAGTGGGAGACAAAAAAGACTAACCAGGCTAGGAAGGACTACTGGTTGGCTAACAAAGAAGCTAAGAAAGAAGTTGCAATAGCAAAGAATAGGGTATTGGAGGCACTGAACCAACCTCTGGAAAGTGACTCAGTAAGGGGCACAAAGAAACGATATCAGGTTGCAAGGCAAAGACAGAAAGATAAAGAAGATAGGCAGACACCCTTCATAAAGGATGCCAGCAACAACCTGCTCACCTGCCCAGAGGACATCGACTGCAGATGGAAGGAGTGTTTCCAGTAGCTTCTCAATGAAGAAAACCCCACAGAAGCTGTACTGGCCCAGAAATAGCCTATGGATAAGAGAAGAAGAGGAGCCCACCCTGGAAGTAAGAAGAGCACTAAGGAAGATGAAGTCAGGGAAAGCAGCAGGCTCAGATGAGGTCACAGCAGATATGATAAAGATGCTGGGTTAGACGGAGAAAAATGGCTCCTGAGGGTACTAATAGCAGTGTGGAGAGAAAGGCGCATCCCATATGACTGGAGAATAAGCATACTCATGCCAGTGTACAAGAACAAAGGGGGCACCCACAACTGTGTGCAGTACAGAGGCATCAAACTCCTATCACATTACATGAAAGTTCTGGAAAGGGTGATTGATAAACGGATAAGCAGATTAGTAGAATTTAAGATGGGAGATGAGCAGTTTGGATTCAGATCAGGATGCAGTACATCTGACCCAATGTTTGCATTGAGACAGATACTTGAGAACAAGCTAGAGAGAGCATATGACAATGTCTCAAGAAAGCTGATCTGAGCAGTACTGCAGTGGATTGAAGTCCCAGAAACATTGTTAGAATTAGTGCAGGCTATGTACAAGGACCCAATGACTCAAGTATGGACAGTGTTCGGCCTCACAGAGGGGTTCCCAGTGGGAGTGGGTGTACACCATGGTTCAGCTCTGAGCCCACTGCTGTTCATACTGGTGATGGACTACATTAGCAAACAGACTGGAGGGGATAGATCAACAAAGCTTCTGTATGCAGATGGTGTGGCAGTACAGGCAGACTCTGAGCTAGAACTTCAGCAATGGATAGGAGAATGGAAGGCGAATCTCAAGGCACATGGGATGAAACTAAGCACAGATAAGACGGTGGTAATGGTAGCAAACTGGGGAAATCAGAAGAAGCAGAGAATGGAGATAGATGAAAAGACAATGGAACAAGTAAACAGCTTCAATTATCTGGGAAGAGTAGCTGAGGAGAAGGGTAATGTGAATGAAGAAGTCAAAGCTAGAATCAGAGGAGCTGCAGCCAACTGGCAAAGAGTATCAGGTGTAGTCTATAACAGAAGAATGCCAAAGAAGGTGAAAAGTAAGGAGTACAAGACAGTGGTGTGACCAGTACTACTGTATGGTACAGAAACCTGGGCAGTAAAGGTAGAACAGTTGAAGAAGCTAGAAGTGATGCAAATGAATTGCCTGAGAAAGGTGATAGGATGCACACTGTGGGACAGACAAAGAAATGAGGACATAAAAGCAGAAGCCAAAGTAGCTCAAATTGCAGAAAAGATCAAAGAGAACAGATTACAGTGGTTTGGCCACATGTGTAGAAAAGCAGAAGACAATCTGGTGAGGAAGATTTGGGACAGACAGGAAGAAGGTAAGAGGAAGCAAGGATGTCCAGCAAAGAGGTGGATGGATTGTGTGAAAGAAGATCTGCGACTGTCAGGCAGGATTGTTGAAGAAGGCAGTAGTGTGGCACTGAATCGAGAGAGTTGTTGACAGTTAACATATTTTGACCCTATGTAGAAAAAATGGGAACAAACGGGGCTAATGATGATGATGATGAAGGGGAGAGAGAGAAAACATGCCATTAGTTACCTTGCAGGTTAATATTACTACACAGAGTACAACTACATATTTCTCTAGGTGTGCAGTGGCAGTTGTGAGTACAGTGAACACAATTCTTCTATAGCTGATAAAGCACATGCATACCTCTCAAGCTGTTAGCATGGGACAATCTGGGCCAAACATTAAATATTGTAGGTACACAACTACACAGAAAAGTTTCACATAATGTGGAATTACATAACTACAAAGGTGTTATGTAAATGGATTTGAAAATATATAGCATTTCAGGTAGTCATTTATATGGTAATCATGGAACGAAAAATCATGACAGTTGAGAGGAATGTTTGTGTACATTAAGTATACTAGACAAGTGTCATGCCTTAGTTGGCAGGCATGGCAGTAGAGCCCAATAGCTGGGATTGCTGGGGACATCTGAAAATAATGTAACAATCGACTGCAGCAACTTAGAACAGACATGCAATGACTAATGCCCTATTGCAAATATTAAGACAGATTTATTTAGGAAACCCCAATACTGCTTAACACTTTATTGGTAATGCTGATAATTCTCTGAGAAATATACACACACTATCATAGGTTCATAGGTAGGTACTAGGCTATCTGCCCAAAGGCATTTATAAGCCTACTTTGCTTTCGCCACCCCCTTAGCTTAGTTCCCTGTGCCTCTGTCCAGCAGAGCCATTAAGTGATCCCTGGGGTAAACTTTTCTGTTTCCCATCCACTCGTCAAAGTTTCTCTTGAAGAGGGTTAGCGAGGAGCTCTGCCTAATATAGATTGGAATCTAGTTAAATAGGTAATTTAAACACAACCATGAATTTGTTAAAGTGCAAGCAGTAAAATAAGTACAATATGTAGCTGAAACAAGCTTTTTAAATCACAGAAACTCTAGAAAATTGGCATTTTAGGTGGAATTAGCTAAAGGCAATAAGAAAATGCAGAAAAAATATACTTAATCACTCCAAAGTCTATCTTTTGTCTCTCTGCTGCTGTATAACTCTGCAGGACACCAGGCAGTAGCTTGCTGAGCTGTATACAAGCGCAAAAACCTCACAAATGCGGGTTTTATAGCAGGGAAGTGAAAGAGATAGAAATTAGCCCAAAATGGCTAATAAACTACTGATATCTGCTCATAAAGTGGGCTACCTCAGCCATATATCTTTTGTTCCTGGACTGGAAGAAAATGAGAGCATTATGTGACTGAAATTGGCCTTCAGACAACCTTGAACAATACTATGAACTGAGGAATACATTTTACAGGACATTACTTTTGCATTGTAGAGCTATTACAGTTTTACACCTGACTGCAGTGACAGTAAATTGCACATTGCAATGAATACAGCAGTGCTGCAAATATTAAGACAGGTTTATTTAGGTATCCACAATGCTGCTTAACACTTTATTAGTATTGCTGATAATTCTCTGTGAAATCTACACACACTATCGGGTCATAAAGTGGGCTACCTCAGCCATATATCCTTCGTTCCTGGAGTAGAAGAATATGAGAGCATTATGTGACTGAAATTGGCCTGGAGACAGCCTCAAACCATACTATGAGCTGATCAATACATTTTTCAGGCCATTAGTTTTGCATTCTACAGTTATTACAGTTGTACACTTGACTGCAGCAACCTTACCATAGACATGCAATGCATACAGCTCTAGTGCAATTATATTATGACACCACAATTCTGCTTTACACCTTTTTGCTTACTGTTATTGGCATTGTTTATTGCAATACAGCTGCTACTGTTCATTTATTGCACTGCATTTCTAATTGCCCATTTATTACTACAGCTCTAACTGCCCATTTATTGCACTACAGTTTTTATTGTTTATTCTTTATTGCAGTACATTTTGGTAAAACAGTGGAAAAAATACTTACATATTTGTGGAGCATGCCTAGCTCTAGACTCTTGGACACTGATGTCCAAGGTTCCCCACTTTATCTCCTTCAGGTTGTCATAGTAATAATGACACTGCTCACCAGGGTGGGGGATACCAGTAGCACTGGTAAGATCCCTGGCCAACCAATCCCAGCCCTCAACTTTACACTGTGAGTCCTGGTAACCTCTCTGCAGCAGTCTAGTTCCATAACTATGTATGAAGAGCCCAACAAAAACCCTGGGCTCTTGCACACCCCATCTCTGCACCTGAAAACATGCACCCTCTCCAACTCCACCTTGTGTATCAGCAGATAACCAGCCTCCAACAAATGGTGCAGAATTCCCATCTATTGGCCTTAATATGGACTGTTTTCCCACCCTTACACTTCATTCAGCAACATTCAAAAAAGCACGGCAGTGCTTAGCATCTCACAAACCAGCTAAGCGAAGCTGAACATCATGAAAACTCGCACAACTGTGGTTTTAGCAAAGCTTAGCAACGCGCAAATATTAGCCATTAACCATATTTAAGAAGTCATTAGCACCACACAGCTCACCCAAATGTAAAAATACTGGTTTTAATTTAAAAGACATTTTATATTGCATTCAGCAAATGATATGTGGGCTAAGGACACAAACCCAGGTCCTACAAAGCTTTAGCCCATCAATCTACCCATTTAGCTACTCGGATAGTATATAAAATAGCATATCTTCACATACACTACTAAGCAATCATGGCATGGGCTTAAACAAAAGCATAAATAAATAATTAATTGCATCCGGTTTCCATTTCTAGATGTCTGGCAGGTGTCAGCTGTCTATGTGTAAGCATGACTTGGCATTGCTGAGCTCAGCACCGTGCAGACAGTTAAAAAAAAAAAAAAAACAGCAACAACAAAAAAATAGATACCATAATTAATTACATCCCGTTTCTATTTTTAGATGTCTGGCAGGTGTTAGCTGTCTATGTGTAAGCATAGATTGGCATTGCTGTGCTCTATGCCATGCAAACAGCCATTAAAAAAAATTAAAAAATAAAATAAAAAACAACATTTTATAAATGTAATACACAGCACATCTCACCAGTGGCCCAGAACATTACAGGGAGCCTGACCATGTACATAACATCCGACCAACCTCTACACTTCTGCCTACATGGATTCAATATCCCTGTTACTATACTCTCCCTCGGCAGCACACCATGATTAATATGCATAGCGTGTTGCTGAGGGGGAACCATGGCTGTGTACAATGGTGCATTCCGTGTAGGCTCTACAAGGATCCTACATGGATTTTATTAAATCCTGGGGTATATGTTTCTTTAACTTGAATGATATATGTGTCTAGTTTCTTAGTGTTAAATAAATCATTAGTGCAGCTAGATTTCACTGTGCCTCCCTTTGATATCCTTTTAATTTGATAATATAGCATTGTTTAAATGTACATTTCTAATAAATTACAAATGTTATTGATAAGTATGTTAATATAACTGGAAAAAGTATGTTAGATAACCACTGAATGGTTGAAACCTTTCAGTATTTATCTCAGTATATGTAATGACCTAATATCCAAAGTCAGAATGGTAATAATCTACCTGCAGTTTAGCACAAAAAAAAAAAATTAAGGCTAAGAGCTCTTCATGGGCTACTTCCTATGGCAGTGGATTTCATTCCCTCACCTTTCATGTGCCTTATGTGTGACCTTGAATGATTCAGTTAACCACAGTGCTATGAGACAAATGTGAGTTTGGGCTAGGTTTCTCAATGGTCTTATGGCCTATATGCTTAGTAAATATGTATGACCCTCTAACTTAGAGAGTCTTCAGAATTCCTCATATACATTTCTATCTTTGAGATGAACACTTTAACACATGGTCTGTAAATATTGCAGTCAGTAGAATTAACCATCCTTGACAACTCACAGCAGGCATTAAAGGATGCTATTCCATACATGTAGGTACTTTAGCTTTACAAGAATAGGAATGACAGACTCATGAGTGCAAAATAAGCTGCATAGCAATCATTGATATTCTCACTGGGTATGTTTTCATACAGGTCCTCATTCATCTTTTGTTTCAGTGAAATACCTTTGTCCATCAGATTAATGTGTATACTGTATCATCATTAAACACAAGAATATAGTGTTAATGTAATGCAAATATTAAATAATACACAAAGCAAAGAATTGCCAAAGGTTTAGTTGCTTTCTGGATCATTTAATATTAGTGGTTGCAGATTTTTATTTCCTACATTTCTTCTGTAAATGTAATACATTATTTTCAGTCAACTGCAGCTTCTTCCATCTGCTTCTAAGACCTTAATATACTGAGTATTATGCAAAGATCTCAAAGATAGCATTTCTTGGTCATTTGTATTATGATACATAAAATAATTCACTTTTTACATAACCCTGTGGTTTCTTTTTTATGTACATATTGAGAAGCAAGTACTACTTTTTAATGTTCGGTATAAATATGTTTGGTTTAGAATATATATATTGTTCATTAAAAGGCATGTTAATATATTAAAACAAAAACAAACAAAAAAAAAATCAAATTCTGTTGTCCAGCTGACAATTTCAAATGGTCTAATGCAGTTTTAGGAGTTGCCCATGCTACTGTAACAATGATTCACTTTTATTTAATAGCTGTACACCATTAGTTATGTGTTAAGTGGAGCTGTTCACACAATTTGTACCTTCCCATGCACTGGCTGTGTACTACAGACAGAGTCGGCCTTGAACTGAAAACGCTACAAAGACATGCATCTGGAGCATTTCTCCCGGGGCCTCCGATGAAAACTGGCTTCATTCCAAGTCAGACTTTCCTGGTAAACAAATGTCAAATAAATAATTAAATAAAATGTGCCCACTGCTGCATTTGCGAAGTCCTGAACCCATAGTATAGTTTTTAACTGATATCATGGCATACCCCAGTATTTTGTAGCTTGGAACAGTAATTAAGTAAATAGTGCTGTGGATTTGTGCAAAAAGTACTTTGACATGTGACAGCAGAGAGACCTTCACTTTACTCATGTGTGTCCATTAGTAAATACTAGACCTCAGGGGTCAAAGATTCACACAGTCCTATCTTTGAAGTATACCGATGCACACTACATGTCCTTATTTTTGTACCATACCTTTGTACTGGAAAATCTGTAAACAGAGAAACTGGACAGTACTGATCATGCATTGCAGTTTCCGACTTCACAACCCTTCCCAAGATCAAACATAAGGCAGGAAGTAAAACAACACAACCCTTCCAAGGTCAAACATAAGGCAGGAAGTAAAACAACACAACCCTTCCCAAGATCAAACATAAGGCAGGAAGTAAAACAACACAACCCTTCCAAGATCAAACATAAGGCAGGAAGTAAAACAACACAACCCTTCCAAGACGAAACATAAGGCAGGAAGTAAAACAACACAACCCTTCCAAGATCAAACATAAGGCAGGAAGTAAAACAACACAACCCTTCCAAGATCAAACATAAGGCAGGAAGTAAAACAACACAACCCTTCCAAGATCAAACATAAGGCAGGAAGTAAAACAACACAATCCTTCCAAGATCAAACATAAGGCAGGAAGTAAAACAACACAACCCTTCCAAGATCAAACATAAGGCAGGAAGTAAAACAACACAACCCTTCCAAGATCAAACATAAGGCAGGAAGTAAAACAATACAACCCTTCTAAGATCAAACATAAGGCAGGAAGTAAAACAACACAAC
The DNA here is from genome assembly GCF_019279795.1 of Protopterus annectens. Classification (NCBI taxonomy): domain Eukaryota; kingdom Metazoa; phylum Chordata; order Ceratodontiformes; family Protopteridae; genus Protopterus; species Protopterus annectens. The sequence goes on from NC_056726.1 coordinate 1,114,341,372, forward strand.
CCTTCCAAGATCAAACTTAAGGCAGGAAGTAAAACAACACAACCCTTCCAAGATCAAACATAAGGCAGGAAGTAAAACAAGGAGAGTAACAAGAGCATCGTATCCTTGTTTGTGCCTTAGCAGGAACAACTTTGCTTAAACAGAAAAGAACAGGCTATGCTTATTTGCGACACAACAGTCCATGAGACCCCACCCCCCCCAAGAGCAGTGTAGCCTTGCTCGTGCCTTGAAAGTAACTCAGCAATGGTCCCCAAATGAACAGTATATGGCTGTTTGTGTCATCCAACCTGGCCTTCACTTGCTGGCAAATGCATATCATATAACTCCCAGTTAATATCTGCACTCATATTAAGGCCAATGATATTGAATGCCTTACACACTTGAATGTCTCACAGTACTACTCAGATAACTAATGAAGTACCAGGAAACACTGGCATGTAAGACAAAGCTGTATATTTGAAAACAGAATCCTAACAGGTTGTGTGATCAGTAAGTGCACTATGTCCAAATATAATAAAGAGAGTTAAAAGTACAAGTCACAGCTGAAGATCCCATAGCAGTGTACATTCTATCACATTTGTTTGTGTGAACAATGACTTCAGTTCTTTGCTGCAAAGCTATTTGTCTGGCAAAGAGAACTAAGGCATCCATCCTGTTTTCTGAATATGCAGTGGTGTGAGAGTTCAAATCCTAAATTATGTAGAAATATCTGATGTGTAGTATCATTTTGTAGTGTGTGTGTGTGTCATACCTTGCTTTTGCTCAGTTCACGTATGTCTCCCTTTCCATTTATTTTCTCACTTTTCTTCTTTTTTTTATTCCACTGTTTTCGCAATGTGCCACATAGCACAAACAAATAACTACAGGTTTGGCTGTGCTTATGTGGCTTGCCCGAAGCACGGCATTGCTAATATTGGACTACCTCAGACAGGCAGACATAGTAACTGGATACATTCAATAAATGCTTTTGGCCAGCATGCAGTAACTGTCATACATTAGCAATACAGCTCATGTTTGCACACTGCTTTTGTACGTGCAAACAGCTGTATCTCGCATGCACATGCAATTAGTTAACTGTGGCGAAAATCTGTTGCCAAATGCATACCTTTCAACTGTTTAGATATTTGAAGAATGTCGTAATTTTGGCATCACAGTTTTGCCCTGCTCCTCATAAACAGTTTGTGTTCTGGCAAATAATTTGAAAATAATTGACTATTTAAGGCAGAAAGCAATGACAAACATTTGAATTTCAAAACTCCTAACCTTAAGACCATTCGCATTAATGCAAAACATATTATTCTATCAACTGTATACGTTTGTAAGAGCAGTATGTAAAATGGGTCCCTATGTCTGGTCCTTTTTCAACCCAATATATATGGCTTTGTCCAGACTCCTTGCTATAAAAGGTTAAAAGGTATGGCGCAATGTGCTGTGGAAATGCATATATGATGCTGTCTGATTTCAGTCCACGTGGTGGCCACACAGCCACAAGCATTACAATGCTGGGGTCTCCTCTTCTTTTTTTTCCACACATATATCAACCATATGAGAAAGTGTAACTTATAATGCTGTGTGCTCCTTCATGGACAGTGCCAGTTGGTAGTGCTCACAACCTTGCTCTGCTAAACTCAAACATCCAAAGATATGCTCAATAAGGGTACTTCTGTTGTTATACAGTTAGGCTTCTAAGCATACTAGTGCTATTAGGCTACTAGCCTCATATGAACCTATGTACCGATGTAGGCCTCTCAAGCTGTTGTTCCTCACATGGCCTGCTGATGTCATCTACTATAAGTTCACCTGCACTCCTGTATAAATCAGACTTGTTCCATGGTGCATGCATTGAAATATTGTATTCTGTAGTCTGTGCACTTAGGAAGGGGTTCTGTTCTCACTTCACTTGACTGTGTGTGTGTGTGTGTGTGTGTGTGTGTGTGTGTGTGTGTGTGTGTGTGTGTGTGTGTGTGTGTGTGTGTGTGTGTGTAACAGAATAGAAGTGCTGTCCTGCAGTTACTTCTCCAATGGCATGGCTTGCTATTTTTTGGATAGCTGCTCATCCCTACACAATCATTCCATAATGGCTTCCCAGTCACAGGGATCTGCTTATGTCATGTACTATGAGTTCGCCTGCACTCCTGTATAAGTCTGACTTGTCCCATAGCATGTACTTTAAATACTGTGTTTTGTAGTTTGTGCACTTAAATAGGTAGGGGTTCTCCTTCATGGACAGTGCCAGGTGTGTGTCTGCATGCGTGCGTGTGTCTGCATGCGTGTGTCTGCGTCTAGTCAGCAGAATAGAAGTACTGTCCTGCAGTTATTTCTCCAGTGGTATGGCTGGCCATTTTTTTGATAGCTGCTCATCCCTACACAATCATCCCATACTGGCCTCCCAAGCTGTTGCCCCCCAGAGGGCCTGCTGATATCAACTGTAAGCTCACCTGTACTGCTGTGTAAGTTATACTTGTTCCATGGCATATTCTTAAAGTACTGTCTTCCACAGTCTGCCCACTTAGATTGGTAGGGCGTCTAATCTCCCTGCAGTCAACTAGGTGTGTGTTACCATTGGCAGCAGAGCATACTTGGTATCCCATGGTTATCTTTCCAATGGTATGGCTGGAATTTTTTTTGATAGTTGCTCATCACTGTACAGTTACTCTGTACTAGCCTCCCAAGCTGTTGTCCCCCATAGGGCCTACTGATGTCATTTACTATAAGTACACCTACAATCCTGTGCAAGTCAGATTTGTTCTGTGTCACATGCATTAAGTACTGCATTCCATAGTCTCCGCACTTAGATAGAGGTTTTATTTTCACTGCAATCAACTCTGTCTGTATGTGAGAATCAACTGTAACTTGATATTATAGACATCGTTTTACACCAGCAGGTGGGACACTTATATTCTCCTCAGCAGACAATGCCGATATCATCAACTATAAAGTGCTGTCTGACACACTCCAAGTCAGCATTGAGCTGTGGCTCTTGTATAAAGTACTGATTTCTGTAGTCTGTGTACTTTAACATACCTTAACTATAAAGAAATATTATAGATTGGGATATTCATGAATCTGTGTCATCATTTTTGTGAAACGTGGTAGTGGTTTCAGCTACAGGTTTAAATAATAGCATCATTGGATGTGTGAACCATCATGCACAGAGTCTGTAAAGGAAAGAAATGGGGAAGAAAGGAAAGTGGTGAACTGGGGAGCAAGCAACGAGAAAAACAAAATGAAGGGGGTCAGGAATGTGCAGGAAGGGTGGAAGAAAGAACTGCAGCTATCCATTTCTTCAACATTAAAAACTGATCAGATGTATACAATATTAGCTGAATTTGGACCATCACCTCCATTGACAGAGGTGGCAACATAATTATGTTGTATAGCTAATTGGACTGAATCAAGTGTAAAGCAGATGTGAGAAAAATGGAGTGCTAAGTATGGGATGGATTTTCTTTTTTTTTTTTTTTTTTTGGGACAGGTGCCCTTTTTTGTGAGAGAGAAATGTTGGGGAAGGGACATAGGCATGTCTGGGGTAGGCAAGTTGACAAGGTGAGGAAGCAATTGCTGACAGACAGGGCATACAAGACAAGATACAGGGATGGTGAAGGACAGAACAGCAGGGTGAAGGTTGGGGTGAGCATGGGGAATTTAAGATCTCATGGACGTCAGGATGGGTGAAAGTGGGAATCAAGTGCTCAACCAGTGGAATGTCACCACTTTCTCCTCATTGCACCAGTGGCTGGAATGCCTGATGTGTGTGTCTATGATGGGTACTCTGTACCAGGACAGTGAGCAGGTGCTCCATCCAGCATAGTTGTGCATCCACCATGTGCTGGACAGTCCTATACATCATACCTGGCAACTCATTCTGGGTGATAAATGCCTTCCATCACTGCTCCCAGAGGGGACTGCAGGCCTGTGCACAGGGGCAGAACTATGGGAGGGCCCAGGTAGTGCAGTGGGAGTAGTGGGGGGGTGCTGCCAGGCTGCAGCCGAGATGTGCTGGGCCTTAGTGCTGTAGCTTGTGGAGTGAGAGTAGGAGGATCATGGGGGACCTGCCTACCCTGCTCTGCTGTAGTAACAATAAAAACATGAACATACAATTATAAAATAAAAAAATAATGAAAATAAAAATTTAAACACATAAAATTAAACAGATGAACAAAGAAAAACAAAAAAGTAAACATTAATAACAAGAAATAAGAACAAAAATTATATAACAACACATACAAACAAAATCAGAAATAAATTAAAACAAAGAATACAAAGTTATGCATAATAACAAAAATGAACACAAATTAAACAATGAAAAAGAAGAAGAGGTGTGGTGTGACAGAAAAAAAGAAATACATTACTAACTTCATTGTTAATATACAAAAGCTTTTTACAATTATTTCACTCTTTGCTGTTACATTTTACTTTTGACACTACCATCTCCTAAGAGAATTGTTTATTACCTTAAAGACTACTCAGTTACTAACAGAAGGACACTGTAGTACTGATCAGGTTGCATCCAACAATCATTCATGTTTGTATACATTGCACATATGCATGCTTACACTTTACAGCAGGCCAGTCATACCAGAGGTATTAAGGACTGAAAGTAAGATGCTGTAATGATGATTAGCAAACAGTATTGTGTAGATAATGCTGAAAACATAATGCTATTGTACATATTATTGTATATGTGTGAAGTGTGGTCTTTAACCAACAAACTCTGATTAGTCTAATAGTGTACTTTTCTTTTGGAATACAGACTACTGCATGCATACTGTCCTCTTACACTTTATAAATGCATGCTCACTGTTTTTTGAAAATGTAAAACGGTTGCTTTGTGCTACAGAGTAAGGCATGCATACTTTCTTTTACAGTTCAGATATGCATGCTCAGTTATATACAACTGTCTGAAATAACAAGTAATCAATCTTTAACAGTTAAAGCTACAATAACAGTACTTTATATATGCATATATACCACATGATACCCTCATCACTGCCAGGCACACTCCATGAGACCTCACATTCAAGGCCATTTCTTCTGCAACAGTAGAAAAGAAAAACAAAACAGAATACCATTATGAATAACAGTCTTGACTATGTTCAGCTATAACTTTTACTATCGGTCAATGCATTTTATACTTACACATCTGTGGAGTGCTCCCCACTGTACATTTCCTGATCCACTGATCAAGGGTATCCCTCTTCTTCCTATGGAGGTCATCATAAAAATGTCAACACCAATCACCAGTTCAAGGGATGCCAGCCGCACTGGTCAAAACCCTAGCTAAACTAGGCCAGGGCTCAGACTTATACTGAGAACCTGAGTAGTCATGCTGCAATAGGCATGGGCCATGCTCCTTAACTTTGGACTCCTGAACATCCCAGTACTGTGAATGAAAGTGCACATCCTCTTTAACACCAACCATATCTCCTAAAGATCAAGCTCAATGTATAATGAGCATTTCCCTACAATTCCATTTTAAGTATATGTTTTCCCACCAATTGCATATATTGTACTTACTGAGAGTGTGCACTGTCTGTTTTTCTCTACATTTGAAAATGCTGCATGCTGCTTACCATTGCACAAACATGGTAAGCCAGGGTGAGCAATGGTAAGTGACACACAACAGTGGTATATAAAAAAAATAAAAAAAAAATAAAATGCAATTCTAAGGATATTTGATATACAGCAGCTTATGTAGCTCAGTTATTCAAATGGAATTGCAGAAATATACTTGCAGCAGCATAGTACACATTGCACCCACACTCATACTTTTCATAAAATATGCACAGTACCATATAAATGATTAGGTAAACATAACTGACACAATTTTAGTGGCTTGACCTTCAAGCACGTAAATATTAGTATCAGCTACATGTCAGGTGTTATGAGTGAGAGTAAGTATGACAAGACTTGGAACAACGTTAAAAGTGTATGGTATATGTAGATGTTATGTAGTCCAATCTCGCCTACATTCTTACCCGTGGGTTCGGAGCCGAACTTTTGCTCTGACTCGGCCATACTCTAGCTCGAAGTCTTTCAATTGGCTGGGCTAAGAAGATATCCCATGCTGCACTGCTCCATTTCCCCAGATCTCGTTTGCCGCTAGTGTAGCTCGGACGTAGTCTCACTCTTGGCTGTGGCTAAGTACCTTTTTTGTCTTTATTGATAGTTTTTGCTACAAAACAAAAAGCCATTTTCATAGCTGTGTGTTGTGTTTGTGTACTTGGAAAAAATTGTTGTTTCTGGTATTATTGTCTTTTGTGGTGTCCCGCTAACTATTTCCCCTATTGGCTAGGCCCGTTTCAGTTAGAGGACCTAGTCCACCCCTTCAGTGTTTCTTGTTAGTAAGTAGGTACCTATCCTTTGGGCTAGGACCATTTAAATTAGAGGACCTAGTCTTTCCTTATGTTTTCCTGTTGAGACCGATTAAGTTAGAGATCTGGTGTTTTTGTCTGTTGTGGTTTTTTGCTTGGTTCCTGTGCTTTTTATATATCAGCGGTTTACTGTTATTAATGGTTGTTTTTTCTTTCATCATGTCTAAGGATGCGAAAGAGCATAAGCCCTCGGGCTTTAAGAAGTGTTCCAAATGTGGTTATAAGATGTCCATCACTGACGGACACTCTGTCTGTGTTTATTGTCTGGGGGCTATTCACCTCCAATCTTGTACTTTTTGCCATGCATTTAGCCCGCGTGTTCTTCAGGAGAGGAAGAGCAAACTAATTTTGAAAGGATTTTGGAAACCCTCCTTTGAGAAGGATTTGAGGAGGGCTTCTAGCTTTAAGTCCTCTCCCTCTAAGGCTAAAACTTCTAAGGCAAAAAAGCATTCTTCAGCTCCATCTGTATCCTCGGAGCCCCCGGAGAAAGTGGTGAAATCTTCTGTGGCATCCTCAGCTCCACTGTTCTCAGAGCCACAGGAAGTTAGTATAGTATGTCCTCTCCCTCTAAGGCTAAAACTTCTAAGGCAAAAAAGCATTCTCCAGCTCCATCTGTATCCTCGGAGCCCCCGGAGAAAGTGGTGAAATCTTCTGTGGCATCCTCGGCTCCACTGTCCTCAGAGCCACAGGAAGTTAGTATAGTATATTGACCAAATCTGCTTCGGCTCCAAGTCCCTCGGAGCCGATTACAGAGGTGCTAGTTCAGAGCCGGTCTCCAGATTTTAGGCTGGTCTCTCTTCCTCGTAGGTCTCCTTTGGAGAGGAGGTCTAGATCTCCCTCCTTATCTTCTAGGTCCTCCAGTACTCTTTTAGATGTAGATGTAGACAGAGTGGTGCAGAGACGTCTCCAGTCACCGGTTCTGTCAAAATTGTTTTTGGCTCCAGCCCAGTCGGCTCTGGAGCCTGTCACCCAACCAGCATCTATACTTCCTCCAATTGAATCTCAGCTTTTGGAGTCGGAGTGGTCAGCGCCATCAGATGTCTCTAGGTCGGCTTTGATGGCACATCCTGGCTTATCAGTTCCAGCTTCAGCTCCAACCATGTCGGCTCCATCCACGGGGTCCAGGACTCAGGGTTCCTTGGTCAGACCCAAGAGGGAGGCCTCGGGTCACTTTTTGGCTCCTAGCCTCCCTCTTGGTGCTTTGTCTTGGGGAAGCCTGACCCCTGCATCAGCTTTGGACCTTGTCCCTTCTGCTTTGAGGTCTTCCATGGTGGGTTGATCTTCGGAGCCAAGTAGACCAGCTTTCGAGGCCATGCGGAGCACACTGTCCAGGTCCACAGCGACATCATTTGGTGCTGACACTCTGTCCCCTCCAGCTCTGGAGCGGGTCTTTGATCACCCTCTATCTTTTGACAGCGGAGACCCAAGGCCTCAGGATACCCCCATGAGTGGTCCCCTTATTTCTGAGGGCCCCTCAGTGTTTTAGCCTGAGGAGCCTCCCAGAAAAAGAACATGCAAGAAGAAGCACATTGACTCTCAAGATGAGTCCCTCACGTCAGACACTGACCTTGAGGAATCGGAGGGGTCCCCCATGTCATCCTCTGAGGATGTCTCTTTCTCTGACATCCTAGAAATTTTGAAGCAGAAGGGTGACTGGCCCTCCAAAGCTCCCTCCAAGGAGGAGTCAGTGTTCCTGAAGGCCTTCGGGGCTCATCCCTCTGCCTCCTGGGTGTCTCCACCCTTCGACGAGCTTTTAGATCTGGTTTGTCGAAGGGTGTGGAAAACCCCTGACTCTGTGGAACCAGTCCCCAGGAGACCCAACAAATTCTTGTCTGCCCCCTCTGACAAAAAGTTTCTATCCAAGGGAGTTCCTGTAGATGCCATGGTGGTGGTGGCAGCCACCACAAAGGAACTGGCTGAGATTTCTACTGTCCATCCACCTAACAAGGAGTCTAAGACCATGGACTGGTATGGGAAGCGTATATTTTCTTCAGCGACCTTTACACTGCAATCACTGAATTACTTATCTCATTTTACACGGCTCCAAAGAGATCTCCTAAAAGACCTTGGAGATACTCTACAGGGTAATGTTTCTGATGTGGTGGCTCAGGCGTTTAATGCTCAGATGTCTACCCTCAACTCTATTGCTAACTCTTCCATGAGGCTGATCTCTTTTGCAGCCGAAGGAGTGGGTAGGGCAGCGAGTTCGGGAGTTGCTCTTAGGAGACACTCTTGGATGCACCTCTGTAATTTTGTGGAGGCCTTCACGTCTATGTTCACCAACTCCCTGTTTGATGGTTCCTCCTTATTCGGAACAAAGGTGAAGGACACTCTCACTAGGTGCGAGCAAGAGGGAAAAACTCTGTCTGCTGTGGGAGTCCATTTATCCCTACCCTCTAGGCCTTATCCCAAGACCCAGAGGGGTGGGAAGATGTGGTTCAAAAAATCACAGAGCTTTTTTCATGATGCACAAGGTGAGTCCCCCTCCAGAGGCAGGGGAGTGGGTGGAAATTCTGGTAGATGCCACCCAAGGGGCAGAGGAGGCCCTCATAACCAGGGAGACCACGATTCCTTTTGTGGTTCTTCCTACCAGTGCTCCTGAAGGGAGGCCAAACTGTGCATTTCCAGAGCCAGTCGGGGGTTGCATTTCACTATACCCAAAGACTTGGCAAAGTATAACTCAGAACCAATGGGTATTAAGAATAATTTCCGGAGGATATTGCATTCCCTTCTCATCAGCTCCCCCCCCCTCCGATTAGAAAAATCCCAGATGTTCCACCCAATCAAAGGGATTCCACAGCTACTAGAAAAAGGAGCCATCCAGCCTGTCCCCTCAGACCAGATCAGATTAGGGACTTACTCCAGATTCTTTTTTGTGCCGAAAAGAACAGGGGACCTGAGACCCATTTTGGATCTCAGCAGATTGAACACCCATGTAAAGAAGTCCAAGTTCCGAATGGTCACGTTGCAATTTATTCTCCCATTATTGGGAAACGAAGTGTGGATGTGCTCTTTCGACCTCAAGGATGCTTGCTACCATATAAAGATGGTTAGGGCATCCAGAAGTCATTTACGCTTCTGGCTGGGAGCCAGTCATTTTCAATTTTGCGTCCTGCCCTTTGGTCTCACCACAGCCCCCAGGGTGTTCACCAAATGCATGGCAGTGGTAACGGCTCACTTGAGACATCAGGGATTCCAAGTTTTTCCGTACATGGATGACTGGCTCCTTTCTGCCACCACCAGGCATCTACTCCTACAAACCAGAGATGCCATGATCAATCTGTGTCAATAATTAGCATAACTCTAAATTGGGAAAAGTCTGCCTTGTTGCCCTCACAGCGTGTCACCTTTATAGGTGCTGAGTTAGACACCATGCTCATGAGGGCGTTCTTACCAAGAGAAAGGATTCAAAGTTTACAACAACAGGTGTAAGCATTACTCCCTTTGAGAAGAGTGAAGGCAATATTGATCCTCAAATTGTTGGGCACGATGGCTTCTACAATTATGCTGGCTCCTTTGCCGAGGCTACACATGAGGTTCCTTCAATGGCTACTCTTCACCCAGTGGTCTCTGCAGCATCTTCCTCTTTCTCATCTCATAATAATCACAGACAGATGCAAGCAGGATCTACACTGGTGGCTTCACACCAGCAACCTCGACACGGGAAAACCCTTTGTTCCATCCCCTCCGGCTGCCACAGTGACCACAGACGCCTCCCAGATAGGGTGGGGGGGCATTATCTTGTCAGGACAGTCCAAGGCACGTGGCAGGAACATGAGATGCATCTGCATATCAATGTCCTGGAGATGAGAGCAGTGCTACTAGTGCTGCAAGCACGTCAGAGCTTTCTTCCTCTTGGGACAATTGCAATCCACACAGACAATATGTTGATGGTATGGTATCTAAACAAACAGGGAAGAACCAAGTCATATCCCCTTTGCAGTGAGGCCATGTGAGTGCGGCAGTGGGCAGTGGTTTCCCAACATTTTCTTGTAGCAACGCACATTCTGGGGAAGTCCAATGTGAATGCCGACAGGTTGTGCAGAGTGATTCTGATGCCTCACGAGTGGTCCCTGAACAATCAGGTTGTGGAGCAGATTTTCCACAGGTGGGGTCAGCCTTGCTGCGACCTATTTGCCAGCCCCCACAATATCAAATGCAGTAGCTACTTCACCCTTATCCCCCCCTCAGGGGGAAATCACCCAGGGACGCTGTAGTTCATGATTGGCCCTCCAGTCTACTGTATGCCTTCCCTCCTGTTCCTCTGCTGACAAAGGTTATCCAGAAAGTGCAATCTTTGGGAAGCAAAATGATTCTGATTGCTCCACACTGGCCTCATCAAATTTGGTTCCCCTTCCTCCATCCTTACCTAGTGGACGTCCCCTGGATTCTGGACCCTCAACCAGATTTGCTGACTCATATGTCAGGGCAGCTCCATCCCGCTCTTCAGACACTCCGGCTGACAGCATGGCTCCTCCACTTCCATCATTAGTCAGGCTTCATCATTTTTCACCGGAAGTGGTTCATATTCTGGCTTCTTCCCATAAGCCTTCCACCAGAAAACTCTATTCTAGCAAATGGAAGAGATTTTCCATCTGGGCGCATGCAAGACAAATTGATCCTTATACAGCTTCAATTTCATCAGTCCTGGAGTTCCTCTCCATGCTATTCAACCAAGGATCAGTGGCCGCAACTATTAAAGTCCATTTGGCGGCTATTTCCACTTTTCACGTTGCTGATGAGCCTAGTCTTATGGCACACAGAGTTTGTAAGGCATTCCTAAAGGGCACTATGCTGCTTCGTCCTCCAGTTTTTGAACCAGTTATGTCTTGGGACTTAAATTTTGTTCTACAATATCTCACTTCACCTCCCTTTGAGCCTGCAGCCACTTGTGATTTAAAATATTTGACTTGGAAGACAATCTTTTTAGTAGCCATCACTTCAGCCAGACATGTCTCGGAGTTTCAAGCCTTATCAGTTAGACCACCTTACTTGATTTTTCATAAGGACAGGGTTTCTCTCAGACATAATCTAAACCAATCCATTGAACTACCTGTATTCTTTCCAGAGTTCTCGAACAAGGCAGAATTTAGATTTCATCAGCTGGATGTGCACAGACAAATACGTTTCTATTTACATATGAAGGATCTCAGAAAATCGGATGAGTTGTTTGCCTCATTTTCAGAAAACAGGATTGGGTCTCCTGTTTCCAAAGTCACTTTGTCCAGATGGATTTCCAGTTGTATTTCATTCATTTATGCTTCAGGTGGGAAGGATGTACCATTTCGAGTGAAGGCTCATTCTACCCAATCTGTGTCTACTTCTACAGCTTTTCAGGCCAGGTTGTTTATGGATGATATTTGTGCTGCGGCTACATGGGCATCTCCTCACACCTTTGTTACTCACTACAAGTTGGATTTGGTGTCCAGAGGCAGGTCTTCCTTTGGCTCCACAGTACTAAGGAGTATTTTTCACTGAGCCTCCCAGGATTCAGGTGCTGGGGACGCTGTCCCACGGGTAAGAATGTAGGCGAGATTGGACTACATAACATCAAGAAGTTATGTACTCACCATAATGTTCAATGTATGTAGTCCATCTCACCTCACATTCTTACTTACCCCCCTCCTTCCCCCATCCTGGAGGACCTAGGGGTTAGGTACGGTTTCAAATTCATTTCTGGTTAGTATGTTTTTCCTTCTCTATATGTTGTTGTATGTGGAGCCATGAATGATTAGCTTGCAGCAAACAAGATCTGGGGAAAGGGAGCAATGCAGCATGGGATACCTTCTTAGCCCAGCCAATTGAAAAACTTCGAGCTAGAGTAAGGCTGAGTCGGAGCCGAGGTTCGGCTCAGAACCCACGGGTAAGAATGTGAGGTGAGATGGACTACATACATCGAACGTTATGGTGAGTATATAACTTCTTGTTTTTGAACCCAGGACCATGAGTACAGTAGTCCTAAATTTACAGCTGTTGCCATAAGAAGGTTGTGAAAACACTTGTCTATGTTCCACTTTATAGGTTCTTAGGTTCATACTAGGCTATCTGCCCTAGGGCATTTACAAGCCTAGCCAGAGGGTATTTGGCTTTCGCTACCCATTTTAAAATGAATTTTGCTATGCCCTTTTTCGAGGTTAGTATACTGTGCATCTGTCTAACAGTGAAACAGAAGTGATACCCGGAGTAAATCTACGATCTCCAATCCACTCATCAAGATTCCTCTTGAAGAGAGTCAGTGAGGGACTCTGCCTAAGCTGGACTGGGATTTTATTCCAGAGTGAAGGGAGCCTCTGGGTTATGAATCTGTCCCTCCAGCATGTCCTATTTATTTCAGTGCTGAGGTTCAAGTCTCTCGAGCACGTAGCTCGATGGGATTTGGATTTCCTGAGGTGCAGCATGTCCATTAATTCTGGGTTGGACATTGCTTTATACATCAGGCACAGATCGCCTCTGAACAGGCGGTATGTCACTGAGTAGAGCTGGAGTTTCTTTAACCGGGCAGCATATGGCATCTGTTTGAGCCCTTTGATCTTCTTGGTGAGGTACTTTTGGGGTCTTTCCAGTTGCTGGAATCAATGGGACCAGACGGTTTCCCGGGCTGCATCCTACATGAACTCCAAGAAGAACTAAACCCAAACATAAAACTACTGTTCAATCTCAGCCTTACTACAGGATATGTACCCAAAGAGTGGCGTACAGCAACAGTGGTCCCTCTCCACAAAGGTGGTGCCTCAATGGATCCTGGAAACTATCGCCCCATAAGCCTGACTAGCTTGGTCTGCAAAGCTATGGAAAGGATCATCATGGACCTCATAAATAAAGATATTGGGGACCTACAGACACTGGATCCTACCCAGTTCGGCTTTGTTAAGGGCAGATCCTGCCTCTTAAACCTGGTCGATTTCTTTGAAACAGTCACCAAGGCCATTGATTTAGGGAAGGTAGTCCACACAGCCTACCTGGACCTCGCAAAAGCCTTTGATACAATACCCCACTCGGGCATTATAGATAAGCTCACCAGCTTAAATATAAACCCCTATGTCACTAGATGGGTTGCAAACTGGCTCAAGGACAGAACCCACATGGTTAGAATTGCTGGAGCCATGTCAGACTCCATACCAGTTACAAGTGGCATCCCACAAGGCTCAGTCCTGGGACCTCTCTTGTTCGGTATATATTTCTCGGAGGTACAGGCCAACACGGAAGGACTGTGGCTGACCAAGTTTGCAGATGACTGCAAACTGGGCGCCATAATCATCTCTCCAGCCGACACAAGCATCCTCCAAAAGGGCCTCATAGAAACAGACAACTGGTGCCAGAGCCATGGCCTCAAGCTAAACGCTAAAAAGTGTATAGTCATCCCCTTCGGCAAAAACAAAGTGCCCACAAATTACCACATAGATGGTAATCCATTAAGTACGGAAGAAGTAATTAAGGACCTGGGGACCCAAGTTCATAGCATTCTCTCATTCGACAACCACGTGGCCACCTAATCATGAAGGGATTCACATCTAGATCAGGGGAGGACATCATGCCTCTTTACTCATCCCTCATTAGGCCCATAATTGAGTACAATGCCCCTTTTGGGATGTACCTTACCAGACACCTGCAGCAACTGGAAAGACCCCAAAAGTACCTCACCAAGAGGATCAAAGGGCTCAAACAGATGCCATATGCTGCCTGGTTAAAGAAACTCGAGCTCTACTCAGTGGCATACCGCCTGTTCAGAGGCGATCTGTGCCTGACGTATGAAGCCATGTCCAACCCGGAATTAATGGACATGCTGCACCTCAGAAAATCCAAATCCCATCGAGCTACGCGCTCGAGAGACTTGAACCTCAGCACTGAAATAAATAGGACATGCTGGAGGGACAGATTCATAACCCAGAGGCTCCCTTCACTCTGGAATAAAATCCCAGTCCAGGTTAGGCAGAGTCCCTCATCGACTCTCTTCAAGAGAAATCTTGATGAGTGGATGGGAGATCGTAGGTTTACCCCGGGTATCACTTCTATGTCACTGTTAGACAGAGGCACAGTATACTAACCTCGAAAAAGGGCATAGCAAAATAAATTTAAAATGGGTTGCGAAAGCCAAACACATTCTGGCTAGGCTTATAAATGCCCTAGGGCAGATAGCCTAGTATGAACCTATGAACCTATGAACAAACTGTAGACAAGCTCTGATGAAATTTAAAGAAATCAAGCACTAATAATTTGTTTAAAAATCAATACTTTCATGTTGAAAATAAAATATATTAAATAGATTAATGCTTTTGCCCTTAACTGGGCTTCACCAATCTGATCTTCTGAACATCAACATCTCCTACATTGTGTGAGATGTGACTGCATGAAAGAGTATTTTTTCCTGATGCTGAAGCCCCCATCCATCATAGCTGTTGTTCTAATCCCACCATACCATTGCTCTTAACCCTAACCCACCTCATTACCTTAAAAAATCACTTCTCCTAATAATATCACTATTTAGACAAAGTATGCCTGAAAGTAGTTTTAGGATTTATATTTTTTTTAGAATATCAATTGGAAAAGGAATTTTTTCATCTTTTATTTTGATTAGTATCAATTGTTTTTTCAGTGCTATTTAGGTTCAACATGTGAAGACTGACAAAATTTGCAGTGATGTTTCTAGGGATATAATCACACATTTGCTACAGACAAACATATAGATAGAAAATAAGTATAAATATATGTAACTATATCTATATAGATATGTATTTTTTATAGAAATATAGTAGCACAGCGGTGCATTGGCCTTTAATGTGACAGCTATGAAGGGGCATGTAGTATAGTGGTGGATAGTCCCTTGACTTGTCTAAACATGAGCTAAACTCTTGTCTAGGCTTAAATGGGCCTCAGGGCCAGTAGCCTAGCAACCTCTTATGATCCTATGATTAAGCATAGTAATCCAGATACAGACAGATCATTTATAGTTAAAGAGGGACAGCTACACATAAAGATATTGCCTCTAGAACTTTAGTGATATCATTTTTTATGATGTTATAATTTTTGCAATTATAATATACATTCTTTTTTATGAGATTACTAAAGCTATATTTATTGACATTAAAGGTAATCATTACTAATGTCCCAAAGTGTACATGTTTGTACACTCCCCTGAAGAACATCAGTATCTTATATTAAAATAATCATGCCCTAGATTTGTACAAAAATAGAGTGAAACAAATAATTTGTAGATAAAGGTCATGTATTGCTAGTAAAAATCTACAAAGTATCATTTGTGGTAAATCCCAAACTATCCACATTCAGATATGAATTATTGGTATGACATACCTGTAAATCAACCTTACAGGTCTCATCACTGCCGTTCATTTCTAACTTTAAACTGGCTGTAATTCCCCCATCATCTCTTAATCCCCCAATTGCCCATTATTCACTCTATACTCAACAAACCCATCTGCTACCCTTCCATCTTCTCTGTCATGTCCCTGCACACTCCATCCCACTGTCTTTGAAGCTCTGATCAATTTCTCCTAGCAATCCATGAGCCAAAAAGAACAACAGGACAAAACCGTTATAGCTACTCAGTTGCACAATCATGGAATAAACTCCCACTGAGCATTAGAAATCTTCCCCACACACAAAGCTTCAAAAAAGCACTAACTGAATCCCTACTAAAATGCCGAAGCCGTAATTAACTCATTTACTGCACTTATTCTCCACTTATCCTCAGTCTCTTATCCTTACACTAACTATTCCCTTCTAAATTTTCTGTCTAAACTCTGCTCAACTTATTCCAGGCTCACCTGCACTTCCCCTTACTGTTTCTCTTCCTGAGATTTCTTTCATCTAACCACCTTTAACTGCTACTAGCTTCCTTTCTTCTTCCAATCCTACAGATGTAACAATTATGCTTCCACTACAATCTACACAAGGCATTTGATGTGTACTTTTTAATCTAGCTACATGTGTCAAACTTGTACTTAAAAACCCATGTATATTAAAAATGTCTTGTATATTATGTCTTGTAACTACTGCTATCTGTAATTTGGAATCTGCATGTACATGGGACTTTTCCTCCGGGTCTCCACTGAAAATGGATTCTTGCTCAGTTGGACATACCTGGTTAAATAATGGCAAAATAAAAAAATAAATAAAATAAACATGCTAATAATATTTTATATCGTATTATATTATATTGCATTATATCATATGCTTACCAGGTAAGTGGGGTGGGCCATCCCATAGTTGCCTGTCAATGTTTGCTTGTACTGGCCCAGTCTGATAGCAGTTATATAACATGGTCAAATCTGTTTATATATTCATAGATTAGTTATGGAGCAATATCATACCTCCTCAGCAATAAGGTTCAGTTCCCATCATTCCTTCGAACAGTACGAGATGGGAACAGTGAGAGTTTTACCCTTGCTAAACTAATAATGTACTTTGGCTGGTCCTGGATTGGGATTATTGTTTCTGCAGATGAGTATGGTGAAACTGGAGGCCAGAATTTAAGGAAAGAACTTTCTAAGGCCGGTGGATGTATTGCTTTTTATGAAATGGTTTCAACTGCTAACCTTCAGAAGAAAATGTCCATTATTGTTGAGTTGATTAAAACATTTTCTGTAAATGTAATCATACTTTATGTACCTACGAGCATTTGGCTGTCTCTGATGGAAGAGATTTCTATTTACAATTTATCTGACAAAACGTGGATTACCTCTACCTTGGCTTGCACTGTCCTTACAGATGCATTCAGGAAACACATTTGGGGCCTAGTAAATGGCAGTCTTACATTCGCTCACAATGAAACAGAAATACTTGACTACAAACAGTTTCTTTCTGGAATTCACCCATTTAGATCAGAAGGAGATATATTCATTAATGCATTCTGGGAAAATGTGTTTAATTGCAAATGGCAGAGAGTAAATCAGTCAAAAGCATCACTGGGCACACTATTTTGCACAGGAGAAGAAGACCTAAAAAGTCTTGATAAATCATTTTTTGATATACTTTACTTTAGGGCAGCTTACTATGTATACCATGCTACATATGCCCTATTATATGCACTGCACAATATGATTACTTGCAAACCTAACTTTGGACCTTTTTCTAATGGTTCTTGTACTGATATTTCAGCATATCAGCCATGGCAGGTATGTGAGGATTAGTAGTTCAGAGCATTCGTAGCCAATGATGCATTTTAGTGTAAGGAAATGTATTGTGTGAATTGGATAATTGTATTTTCAGGATTATGAACTGTGTGGTATATTATTTCTCCATTTGTCCCTCAGTTTGAAATGGCACATATCTCTGTGTTATTGTGACAGAGGAAGATGGTTGCTGTGTGAAAGCAGGTACACCAATGCTGTGCTTACATCCGATCCAGTGAGATAAGTTCACTTCCATGCTAAACAGATTTAAAATAAAAATCAGTCAATCAATAAATAAATAAATATAAAACTTAAATCCTGAACTTTTACACCATGGGTCAGATCCCATAACACCTACACTAAAGTGTACACAATCTGTATTTAAGAACATCCCTACCACATTTTTGTGCTTTCTACTCACTCAGAAAGATTACACTAAGTGTATATGTAGTCTACACTTTGTGGTAACCTTTATGAATCCCTGTCAGTATTTAAAGCTGCAAGAAATTAGGAGGAAGAAGGTGTGAGTTATGATTGTGTAGTCTGTTCACTCAGAACAGTGTACACTTAGTGTAAGTGTTATTGAATCCCAGGGAATGTATGTCTGCTGTTGTCTTAAAAAAAGACTTTTAAATTTCTGACTATACTCTGAAGTGGATTTTGACTGAATGGTGGATTACTGACAGAATGTTCTAAAAACTAGGTAGTATGGAGAGATTCAGAAAATAATACAGTCTCTCTCTTTTATAGGTTCGTAGTTTAGTACTAAGCTAACTGCCCTTGCAAGCCAAGCCAATTATCCCTTGCAAGGCTCAAACCCTGCACCTTGTGTTTGTAAGGCAAACACCTTAGCCATTAAGCCACCCTCCCAAAGTTCTGTTTCGCTCTTTCGCTCTCTCTTCTCTGTTTCTCTATCTCCTTTTTCATGTGTAACTTAAAGGTAGGGGCAGTCTTGCTGTCAAAATTGTTCTGCTTAAGAAGCTGCTGTTTGTGAATTCTTTGAGGAATATACATGATTTTTACTCATGGAAAGACTGCTGCTGCTGCTTAAAATAAGAAAATGTTTTTCATTTAAAATTCAGCCTGTGTTACATCTACTTGCTGAGTGTAGATGTTAAAGAACTAGAACAATCACATTCGTTATTTTTCTGTCTGCATGGTAATGGGCCGAGAATAATGGTGAACTTCCTCTGATGGACTGAAACAAGTAAGGGACTGTGTTGTTTTAAGTTATTTGCTGATCTTAAACATATTTTTCTTTTTTTTCCCTGTTTTACAAGAGTATCTTCAGTTTGAGATGGCTGTTGAAAAATAAAAAGTGTAATAACAGTAATTATGTCACACTACACTAATCAAACTTGGATATACAATTTGTTTTATGCCACATGATATCTGTTTTTAAATGTAAAATCAGGTAAGATTTCCCAATACAGCCATAAAAGTAGTTATTTTATGATTCTGTTAACATGAAACGTTCCCTATGCAACTACTATGCCTTTTATCTACCCTATCTCTTCAAAAATGTTTCCTATCCATTTTGATCCCATCACTGTAAACCTTCCATGGCATCCTATCATAGTCTTCTCCAAGTGTCCAGTGACTTTATAAGGGCAGCTATGCCTGCACAAAATAATTTAGGATAATACCATTCTGACATAATTGAATTGTGTCTTATACTCATATTTTTCAATAACAGAAATTATTATTTACTTCTCAAGGTCATGTTAGCAATCAAGGTTCTGTCTATACTGAATTTCTCCAAGATCACAATTCATTCAGTTTCTACTAATTGTTTTATCTTATTCAGGATATAGTTAGCTTATCTTATGCCAGAGAACTCGCCTGTTACACAATGTCTCTTCATTTCAGGACATGTACACTGTCACTTCACTGTATGCAAATATATGGACAATTCAGAGGGCCATCTGTTTTCCTTTAGGATTTCCTAGGGAGGTGGAAGGAAACTGCAGCAGAAGGCAAAACTCCATGTTAACAATGGGATGACATGTACAATATTACACAACATGTACCATAACTGCAGACATGAACCACATAACCAGACCCTGTAAGGCAGACATGCTATCTGCAGCAACACTAAGCCATTGTTAGGTTATTCTCCAGGAAGTTTCTTTGATCTCTAAAGCACCCTCATTATCTATAACCTCCAGGAGTATAACAATTTTATTTTTCTGTGTTACAGGCTCAGAACTTTTACAATTCAGATTTTTGCATCACTTTTACACACAGTCACCATAATTTCTGTTTGTTCCTTACTTTGCCAGGTACCATATTTTGTTATATTTGTTCTAAGTCTATGCTTTCCACCTATTTTCCACTCATCTGTACTCAGATGATTTCTCCTATTCTGACTAATTTCTCCAAGACTGCCCTGCTCTCAGCTCCCTCCTCACCCTATACAACCCAGTTAGAACTCTACAATCTGAACACCAGGTTTTTCTCCAAACTCATAAACCAAAACTATCAGCAAGCAAATTCTTGTACTCCTGGAATGTTGTAAAAACCTGGAATAACTATGTTCCTCTGTCCATCTACAGCAGTCCCCTACAAACTTTAAAGTGCTTTACTTAGCTACTGTCTCCAGGTGGTTATGTAACTGTGGTGTCACACAAACTGACACCACTTAATCTTTTTCCACAAAACCCTGGACCTTAACATCCTTCTCTTCTCCCCGTCTCCACTTCCCTTCCCTTACTGCCCTTTCTTTTATCTACCTTGCTATCTGCCAAACCCTCCTCCCCCTTCTTACCCTTCCTCACTGCCTGTCCCATCTCTCCCTTCTCTTGTCACTGGCCTCATTAGTTTCCTATCCTTCTCTATCCTCCTTCCCCTTCTTCACTGCTCATCCCATCTCTCCCCTCTCTTGTCACAGGCCTCATTAGTTTCCTATCCCTCTCTATCCTTCTTCCCCTTCCTCGCTGCCTGTACCATCTCTCCCCTCTCTTGTCACAGGCCCCATTAGTTTCCTATCCCTCTCTATCCTTCTTCCCCTTCCTCGCTGCCTGTACCATCTCTCCCATCTCTTGTCACAGGCCTCATTAGTTTCCTATCCTTCTCTATCCTCCTTCCCCTTCTTCACTGCTCATCCCATCTCTCCCATCTCTTGTCACAGGCCTCATTAGTTTCCTATCCCTCTCTATCCTTCTTCCCCTTCCTCACTGCCTGTCCCATCTCTCCCCTCTCTTGTCACAGGCCCCATTAGTTTCCTATCCCTCTCTATCCTTCTTCCCCTTCCTCGCTGCCTGTACCATCTCTCCCATCTCTTGTCACAGGCCTCATTAGTTTCCTATCCTTCTCTATCCTCCTTCCCCTTCTTCACTGCTCATCCCATCTCTCCCCTCTCTTGTCACAGGCCTCATTAGTTTCCTATCCCTCTCTATCCTTCTTCCCCTTCCTCACTGCCCATCCCATCTCTCCCCTCTCTTGTCACAGGCTCCATTAGTTTCCTATCCCTCTCTATCCTACTTCCCCTTCCTCACTGCCCATCCCATCTCTCCCCTCTCTTGTCACAGGCCCCATTAGTTTCCTATCCCTCTCTATCCTTCTTCCCCTTCCTCACTGCCTGTCCCATCTCTCCCCTCTCTTGTCACAGGCCCCATTAGTTTCCTATCCCTCTCTATCCTTCTTCCCCTTCCTCGCTGCCTGTACCATCTCTCCCATCTCTTGTCACAGGCCTCATTAGTTTCCTATCCCTCTCTATCTCCCTTCCTTTCTCTCATACTTCTTCACCCTTTTTCCTCCATTCTCTGTTCTACACTTTACACCAAGTCAACTCAGTTTCATATTCCTTGTCTCCGAATGCTTCTTCTGTGTAAGACTAGCTCCTTCCTGGTATTTCTATTCACTCTATCCTTGATACCTTCCTTTCCTGACACAGTATAATTCATGATTTTAATTTAATTCCCATGTATTCCATATATTTTTTATTATTCTGTGTAGGCTCCTTCTAGTAAGAATACATGTTATATTGTTTTCTGGTTTAAGTAGTAACCCAATTTTGTATTCATTTATTGTGATTTTCTTAGAATTTGTTGTAATTTGTAGATATTTCTGTGCTGGAGCTTTTTTCCCTGGGCCTTCACTGAAAATGGGCTCTCCTGGCCCAGTGGAATTTCCTGGTAAACAAATGCCAATAAATAGAATAAAGAAATATTCTGTTACTATTACCTTACATCATCTTTTGCTGTCAGTTCTCTTATGGGATACCTTCATCAGAATTTCAGGGAGTGGTCCGATGTAGTAACAGCCAAACCTATGAAAAAAAAACATCTTTAGGTTTGTTTCATATTTCAGAAGCTAGGGTGATCCTGGCATTAGTATATTTAAGTAAGCGAGTGTGTTGGTGAAGCTGACCAAAGGAAGTGGCAAAGGAGTTCATCTCCCAATCAAAAAATCTGGAACATGCTTATGTGCTTGGATCAAAATCAATTAAATGGTATTTTAACAAATCCAAATTTTAAGATTATTTTTGAAAGGTTTTACGCCTCCTAAAGTGTCATTATTTTATTTTCTGTTTCTACTCTGTAATGTCAATCATCTTACTCAAACATTATGATCTTGCCCCTGTAGACACACACAAACACACATACTTTAGTACAAAAGCATATATCACATCACAAATGAGAAGCTGGTAAACAACTTCACCCATTTATTATCAAGTTGTTGTTTCCAGCAGACAAACATTTCATCTTTTCTACATCATCAGTCCCAATTCCTTCTTAGTCAGTTTCTTGTTAATGGGAAGTGTCACATCAAAGTTATGGCCATTTAAAGAAGAAATGAAGTAGATGACACACATGTCCATGTAACATATATGCCACACTTTGTTATACTAAAACTAGATTACCACCAATGGATGAGACATGAAGTTGATGAATTTAATTGAATCTCATTTTACAGTACACTTAATGTTGTCCTTTACAATACTATCCTATGGATTTGCTGGTCTGTACTTTCACGAGCATTCCTTTTACTCCACCTTGTACATGTAATGAGATCAAAATACTGTACATGGTTTACAGCTTCATTCTTGAGTGATCCAACAAAGTCAATAAAGTCGTGCTAAACAGATTAAACGTCACCTCCAAGCAATGTCACAAGGTGCTGTAGCAGTTTCTGGATAAATTGATCTGCCTAGGAGCCTACCTTAAATCTCCTACAATGCTTCCTCTAGCCAATTACTCAGTCAGTTATTTACCCTCCAAAATTCTATAATACCCATGATCTTCAGTCTGCTTTACATTAATCTTTATAGACTAACCCTGTGCTTGCCTATTTATAAAGTAAGGCAAACTGCCACAATAACTATGGATTTAAACTTTGTTTGATTTTTGGTTTGATGAACTCCCACTCTAATATCATCCACCCCATCCAACCACTACCTTTCTTTCCACTCCACTAACTACCTTGATTATAGCAAGCTCAGATGTTCATAAGCCAGTACTTATTATACAGCAGGAACTTCTCATTGTAACATTTGTTAATGTCTGGTATGCACTTCACAGATAAAGATTCTAGTTGTCTACTGATGTACTATGTTCTTCATCTGTAAATATGTTGTAAGTAATTGCTATGTAAATTGTTAATCGCTATGTAATCCAATGTATATACTGTCTGTTTATTTTAACTGTGGAGCTTTTCTCCCCGGGCCTCCACTGAAAATGGACCTACGTCCAGTCGGACACTCCCGGTCAACAAATTTAAATAAATAAATAAATAAATTGTGACTTAAATAGAACATGTTGGAGGGCAGGTATCTGTCTTAGAAAATATCTATTTTCTGCAATAGGCTTCCTATCCATGTGATGCAGATCCATTCCCTAGCCCTAATCAAGCACAGCCTGGGCCAAAGGATGGGAATTCAAAAATTCATCCCTGGTCTGACACCTATGTCTTGGGTGGACAGAAGCTGTCATTAAATCATGCCCTAACTAAGAAAAAAACTGTAAAATAGTCTCTAAGGCAAAATAACTCATGGGATACATTTGGGTCATATGGCAAGGTTTATAAATGCCCCAGTGGTCGTTAGCCTACTTATGAATCTATGAACCTTATTTACTGAATAAGTGAAAAAATTGACTCTTTGCTAGTCAATTTTGATGATTTACTAATTCTTGTTGGCATTTTCAGTAGCAGTAGATTTTGCCCAACCAAAAACAACAGCTTACTCCATTTTGCAGCTTGATTAATGTTGTCTTCCATTTTGCAGCTTGATTAGGGTTATCTTGAATAACCTTAACTTTAACCCTTCTGCTATCTCCTATCACTGCCATGTGCCTTACTGTGACAATAAGATGCAGAACATTTATTTAAATGTTGTTAGATGGTGCCTCCACAAAAGAACCAAGGTGTCCTATAGTATAACTTATCTGATAATGCAAGTTACATTTTGTGGCAGCACTAGGTATATCTCAAACACAGCATGCAGTGCCCATCATTTTGCTGCTGTCTTAACACTATTTGCTTTATCATGGCACCGAGGAACAGCGTAAAGGATGTTTTATGTATTGTGAATGGCATTTCATCTCAACTTTTATTAAGTAGGCTTTATGAAGAGAGAGAGTCTCATACCTAAAATTTTGAAAGTGATGTTGTCATTATGTGAGAGTTCCTTCCCTTCAGCAAATATACTTTATTGTTTTTTTATTTCCCTTTGTTTAACCTGGATAGTTTGACTGGTCTGAAAAACCCATTTTAGCAAAATCTTAAGATGAAAACCTCTACAAGTAAATGCAAATTTACATTAACAGTGACATGATATTACACCAGCATAATTCTTGTCATTCTGTAGAAAGTTAATGCAGTTTACATTTACAGACACTGCTTACATTTGCAGTATCAGTACAAGTTTCCACAAGCAACTAACTTTGGGTTTAGTTGTGGCAAAATGGATACAAAGGGATTATGTTCACTGCTGGTTTTGTACACGTAGTATTTCATAGAAGGAGAAGAAAGCAAGAAAGAATGTGGGTCTAGGAAAAGGATGATGGAGGCTATAACAAGGAGAAGATAGAAAATGATTCAAGAAGAAGGGAAGACAGGAAAGCAAAAGTGATACATTAAGAATAGTATAAAAAACTGTACCTTAAAGAGTACGTGTTATTTCACAATGAGTGCAGAATGTAAACTGGATCTTTATCCAAGGAAATACAATGTTATAAGTGCATAAATAGTGAACCAACACAGCTGAAACGGAGCAGGAAAAACGGTACTTCAAATGACCAAAAATATAAGGAAATTTATTAAAGTTTGTTAAAATAAAGCGCTTTTACTTTAAAAACAGTACGTAGTAGTTCATTGCTTAATTGTTTAATTACTTTTTGCCTGTTGATTGGGTTCTCCTTGTAACTGTGTATATATATATATATATATATATATATATATATATATATATATATATATAGCAAGCCTTTTTTAGAAGTAATTGTCTGAAGAAGTCTGTCATTAAACCAGACGAAAAGCGCTTTATTTTAACAAACTTTAATAAATTTCCTTATATTTTTGGTTGTTTGAAGTACAGTTTTTCCTGCTCCATTTCAGCTGTGTTGGTTTACTAGTTCGTGTTTAATTTACTTGTCTTCTTAGTTTTTATGGCATCTGAAACAAGAGTCAGTGAAGGCGATACAACATTCGTGAGCACACCAGAAATACTGAATAATCCACCCAGTGTTGTTACATCGCCCATCGTGGTTAGATCTTCCTGTCACAATGACGGTCTTGATAGAAACTGTAACAACATTTTGGACTCTCTTATGCATCGTATGGACATGTTGCTTGATCGTTTAGTGAAATTGGAGAACCACCAACAAGCTAAAACAACTGTGCCTTTGTTTCATCCAACTGCACAGGGCAGTCCTGTAACTGTTTTAGCCAACAATGGCACGAATAGTTCCTTACATTTACAGGGCTTTATTGGAGCTGGCTTGACAGGAGGACCGAGTCTTACGTGCGGGCAGAGGAGTATTCCGGCCAGCCACTTACCTACTTCTGATGACGCTCCTGTACTTGCAGCACCAGTTCGACCAGGGGCAGCACAGTTCGACCCGCGTGTAACGTCTAATGGCAATTCGACAGTCACTAATGGCAACAACGTCAAACCTGTCTCTTCAAGAGCTCTTTTCACAACTACAAATCTTCCTTTCAATAACATTAACAACACTGAAAGTCTTCCTGACATAAAACAATGGATTACCGGTAATTTTTCTTTCACTTCAAGTTTGAATGCAGAACAGCTCCAGCGGTCTGATACTAACAGTGAGTACATAGATATTACGTACAACTTGAATTTACTGGACAAACTCTTGGTTAAATTAAAAAAGACTCAACTGGAAATTTCATATTTCCAGGAGTGCCTTAAACGCAACATTATTCCTAAAGGTCTGAGACATTACCAGTATCCCACAGGCTTAATAACGAACTCAGCATTTCATAAAGACTTATTAGCATTATTTCAACAACAAGGTGTTGACTTACTGACATTAATGATTAGGCACTATACCTTGTCTGTGGAGTCTCTAAGTCAACAAGTTGCTGATTTGGATTTCAAAATTAAATCGGACCACCAATTCTTCCGGTACAAATATGAAGTTCTTACCCATGCAGACATTGCACTTTCTGCAAATATGCTTTCAAAACCAAAACCTTCACCAGTAAAAATACTAAACAGTTGTACAGCATTAATTGTTTCACTGATTGTGGAACAAATTGGGTTATATATTTGGCCACTTTCACCTGTTAAGCTTTCTATGTGGGCCAAACTTCCAGATAATTTAGATTTCGAATGTCAGAACAATTAGGGGATATTAGAAATGCTAGAGCTACCAATGCTCTTTACAGACATTCACTAATTCATCCCACAGTAAAATTTACCTTTACAGTTATTGACAAAATATCAGGCAACAGATCTTTCAAAACGGGGTGGCACAGTATATTAAACATGAAGGAAAGAAAATGGATTGTAAAACTAGGGGGTCTATTCCCACCTGGATCAAATGACAAATTGCAGTACTTTCCTTTCTTTTCATGGGTTGGATACCATTTGGAATTATTTAGTACTCTTGGGTTGGTACCAAGAGTACAACAGTTTGAAAAATAAAAACACAAAACAAATAGAAAAAAACAAAACAAAAAAAAAAAAACAAAAGAAGAGAACAAGACAGTAAATCTGTATTGAACTTATTGTGTTTTGTATTGCTTTTTTGTTCATTATCTGGTATTAGACCAGTTTTGTCTTGGACAGGAAATGATGTCATGGGCACTTAATGAGATTAAGTATATATTGCAGGGTTATCACTGTTTTTTGTAATGTATCACTGATGAAAGCTATAAGTTGGTCTGGTTTTTAGAATAAATCTTCACGCTCCCAAGGTGCTGGCTCTTTTTTTTATCTTTGCTACAGTTTGTCTGGCCCATACGCCGACCATACTTGCTACCCTACCTCTTCTTGAATACACTTAAAAGTACCTTGCTTCATAACTGTTTGTTGCTTGGCATATACTTTAAAATCTTTATAACATAACCTTCTTTTTAAGTTTCTAGTGTTCCTATAAGAAAAATAACGATTTTCATTCACAATTGTCTGCAGCTCAAGTAGGGCCAACAAAATAATCCAATTCTTTTGTATAATGGTTTTAAGATCACCTGTCCTTAAATTACAAGTAGTTACATACCTACTTTTGCTAAATTGAACTCCCTTCTGTACCACTTCTTCTGCCCCCTTAAAAAATATGGGTTTCAGATATATTTCTCTGTTCTTTTTTACCCCATCACAAATTCTAAGAAGTTCTGTTTGATTATAACCACTGTTTCTAAATTCATCAACCATCTCTTCTAGCTGCTGATTACATTTCTGGTCATCAATATTCAACTTACTGACCCTAGCCAACTGAGGCTTCATTATTTCTGAAAACACGTGAGGTGCATGCATGCTTTGCTTATGTACATAACGGCAAGCATGACATTTTTTTGTGAATGCTGGTTTCTTTTCTTTCTAATTTTTTCTCCAGGCATATATCCAAGAACACTATTTCTTTGTCAAAATGTTCTATTTTAAACTTAAGAACATTTGTCATGCCATTTAAATAAGAAATACATTCATGCAACTCATCAAAACTCCCTTTCCATACAAAAACACATTCATCCACAAATCTTTGATAACATTCAACTTTGCTATTCAAAACATGCCTATCACTATATATACACTTTTTTCCCACTGATACAATACAATACTTGCATGTGTGTTGGCCACTGATGTCCCCATGGCCACTCCTGCCTATTGCAAATAAGGTTCATCATCAAAGAGAAATACATTTTTTGTTAACACTAGTTCCAGAAGTGAGGAAATATTCCCTATCTCATTTGCTGGCATAGAGACTGCATTAATTAAAAATTCTTGTATGGCTTCAAGCCCATAATCATTCAGAATTATCATGAACAGGGAAGTTTTATCCATTGTCACAAGTAAATAACCAAAATCTCCTTCTGGATTTCTTTTAACATGCCACTCAAGTTTCCTCAAGAAGTCATATATGTCTTTAACTACACTAGGGCACATATGCAAAAACTGACTTAGCCTTTTCTACAGGTATACAGACAATGGTGCTTTGTTTTTTACAATTCAAAACATCAGTTTGAGCATCATTTTTATGCAGCAATTTCAAATTCAGAGTTCTTACAACTTTAGGTCAGTCGATGCTGTCACTATACCATCTGGAACTACTTGGAATAAACTTTAAACCCTTCAACAATTAAATATGGGTATCTGACAAGACAAATTCTGGTAAGTTCAAAATACTTTTGTTTAAACTAGCTACTTTTGTGCTGCTTTGTTGTAATGCAGTGGGGCTGCTTGTTTTTCTCTTGGCCCCACTCAATATATTTCTCTACTGAGACTACCAGCTTGATGGAGTTCTCTGCCGCACAACAACTTTCTCTGGCAAATTTAGCTGAAAACACTTTTGTGCAGAAGTCATATTCAATGTTGTTCGCTGTACAGTCCTTTTTTCTGACACTACCATCACATCCATTGATTCACTCACTCCATTTTGAGCAGCCATACTTATACTAGTCACTGTAGAGAAAGTGGGTGGGTCTGAATACTGTTCTTCTTGTTGTAAGCTCTGCTGTACCATGTGAGTCACTCGATTAACTATTGTACCAATTAGCAATCCAGTTTTAACAGCATTTCATAATGTCTGTAAAAATGAAATTATGAAGCTGTATGCCAAAGATGTTAAAAAGAACTGTTATAATTTAAAGTAAGATGAGTATGAAGCTATGAAAACCTTGGAGAGTGACACTAACATCATTATTAAACAATCTGATAAGGGTGAGGCCTCTGTAATCATGTGACACTAACATCATTATTAAACAAGCTGATAAGGGTGGGGCCACTGTAATCATGAATCACACTAAATACATGGCCTCACTAAAACTGTTGTTGATTGATGAGCATACTTTTAAGAAAATTACTTATTCTGAAGTTAGAAAATGTATCAGTGATGTGAATATGGCTATATACAACTTGCAGCTTAGTGGTGATATAAATATTGAACTGTTTAATTATTTTACTGTGCCTTGCCCACGAATTCCTCAGATGTATGGTATACCTAAAATTCATAAGTCGCTCACCAACTCACCACTGAGACCTATTCTCTCAGGAAAGGGTTAGGTGAGTGAACCATTGTATGTATACCTACAGAAAAGGCTAAATCAGTTTCTGCATATGTGCCCTAGTGTGGTTAAACATACTTCTGACTTCTTGAGGAAACTTAATGACTGGCATGTTAAAAGAAATCCAGAAGGAGATTTTAGTTCTTTACTTGTGACAATGGATATAACTTCCCTGTTCACGGTAATTCTGAATGATTATGGGCTTGAAGCCATACGAAATTTTTTAAATAATGTAGTGTCTATGCCAGAAAATGAGATAGGGAATATTTCCTTACTTCTGGAACTAGTGTTAACAAAAAATTTATTTCTCTTTGATAATGAACCTTATCTGCAACAGGCAGGAGTGGCCATGGGGACATCAGTGGCCAACACATATACAAATATTGTATTGTATCAGTGGGAAAAAAAGTTTATATATAGTGATAGGCATGTTTGGAATAGTAAAGTTGAATGTTATCAAAGATTTGTGGATGATTTTTTTTTTTTTTTGTATGGAAAAGGAGTTTTAATGAGCTGCATGAATATATTTCTTATTTAAGTGGCACAACAAATTTTTTTAAGTTTAAAATGGAAAATTCTGACAAGAGATAGTGTTCTTGGATATATGTCTGGAGAAAAAATTAGAAAGAATAGAAACCAGCATTCACAAAAAAGAAGTTCATGCTTGCCGTTATGTACATAAGCAAAGCATGCATGCACCTCGTGTTTTCAGGGATAATGAAGGCTCAGTTGGGTAGAGTCAGTAAGTTGAATTACTGATGACCAGAAATTTAATCAGCAGCTCGAAGAAATGGTTGATGAATTTATAAACAGTGGTTATAATCCAACAGAACTTCTTAGAATTTGTGATGGGGTAAAAAAGGACAGAGAAACCTCTCTGAAACCCATATTTTCTAAGGGGGCAGAAGAAGTCATACCATGGCCAGCCTTAGGCATAGGTGAACTAGGCTACTGCTTAGGGCGCCGTACAGGCTGGCCTCATAAAGGGCACAATCTTTACATTTATTTTTCTTATTTAATTCATTTTCTTTTCAGCTCATTTTCACTCTTCTTGGTGCCCTGTCTCGGAGACCATCCCTTCCTGACTGTACTCTGCCATTTGCGCCCTCCCCCAACTTCCGTAGTCTTGTGATGGAACCATAGTATGGGGGGGTGAGTGCCTTCCCACAGTTGCAGCATTGGCCAGGAAACTTTAACAATTAAAAGTAAAAAAAAACTTCTCTTTGCAGTCTAAGTATCTTTTGCTTTAAAGAGGACCATGCATGCATCACATTTTGCATGCAAGCACGCCAATGTGGATGTAAGTACATAGGTTCATAGGTTCATAGGTTCATACGAGGCTATCTGCTCTAGGGCATTTATAAGCCTAACCAGAGTGTGCTTGGCTTTCGCCACCCATTTTAAATGAATTTTGCTATGCCCTTTTTCGAGGTTAGTATACTGTGCCTCTGTCTAACAGTGACACAGAAGTGATACCTGGGGTATACCTATGATCTTCCATCCACTCATCAAGATTCCTCTTGAAGAGAGTCAATGAGGGACTCTGTCTAACCTGGACTGGGATTTTATTCCAGAGTGAAGGGAGCCTCTGGGTTATGAATCTGTCCCTCCAGCATGTCCTATTTATTTCAGTGCTGAGGTTCAAGTCTCTCGAGCGCGTAGCTCAATGGGATTTGGATTTTCTGAGGTGCAGCATGTCCATTAATTCCGGGTTGGACATGGCTTTATACGTCAGGCACAGATCGCTTCTGAGCAGGCGGTATGCCACTGAGTAGAGCTGGAGTTTCTTTAACCGGGCAGCATATGGCATCTGTTTGAGCCCTTTGATCCTCTTGTTGAGGTACTTTTGGGGTCTTTCCAGTTGCTGCAGGTGTCTGGTAAGGTACATCCCAAAAGGGGCATTGTACTCAATTATGGGCCTGATGAGGGATGAGTAAAGAGGCACGATGACCTCCCCTGATCTAGATGTGAATCCCTTCATGATTAGGTGGGCTATATAAAATGTTTTTCTAACCACTTTGGCCATGTGGTTTTCAAATGAGAGATTGCTATCAACTTGGGTCCCCAGGTCCCTAATTACTTCTTCCATACTTAATGGATTACCACCTATGTGGTAATTTGTGGGCACTTTGTTTTTGCCAAAGGGGATGACTATACACTTTTTGACGTTTAGCTTGAGGCCATGGCTCTGGCACCAGTTGTCTGTTTCTATGAGGCCATTTTGTAGGATGCTTGTGTTGGCTGGAGAGTCGAATATGGCACCTAGTTTGCAGTCATCTGTGAACTTGGTCAGCCACAGTCCTTCCGTGTTGGCCTGCATATATACCGAACAAGAGAGGTCCCAGGACTGAGCCTTGTGGGATGCTACTTGTAACTGGTTTGGAGTCTGACATGGCTCCAGCAATTCTAACTATGTGGGTTCTGTCCTTGAGCCAGTTTGCAACTCATCTAGTGACATAGGGGTTTATATTTAAGCTGGTGAGCTTATCTGTAATGCCCGAGTGGGGTATTGTATCGAAGGCTTTTGTGAGGTCCAGGTAGGCTGTGTGGACCACCTTCCCCTCATCAATGGCCTTGGTGACTGTTTCAAAGAAATTGACCAGGTTTAAGAGGCAGGATCTGCCCTTAACAAAGCCGAACTGGGTAGGATCCAGTGTCTGTAGGCCCCCAATATCTTTATTTATGAGGTCCATGATGATCCTTTCCATAGCTTTGCAGACCAAGCTAGTCAGGCTTATGTGGCAATAGTTTCCAGGATCCATTGAGGCACCACCTTTGTGGAGAGGGACCACTGTTGCTGTATGCCACTCTTTGGGTACATATTCTGTAGTAAGGCTGAGACTGAACAGTAGTTTTATGTTTGGGTTTAGCTCTTCTTGGAGTTCATGTAGGACGCAGCCTGGGACACCGTCTGGTCCCATTGATGCTGTGTTTTTTGCTTTGGAGAGGGCGGCTCTTATCTGAGCATCTGAGATGTCAGGGGGGCAGCACTCTGCTGGGATAGATATTTGCCCTTTTGGTTGAGAGGGGAGGGAGAAGTTTGCGCTGAACCTGTCAGCTAGGATGTTGGCAATATCTGTGAGTTTGGTGTATTTTTTGTCATTTTGGACTAATTTTGAGCATATCTGGGAATTCCCACCCAGGTTACTAACATAACTAAAGAAAGCCTTATGATTATCCTTAGTGTCCTGTGCAATTTTTCTCTCGAAGCTGGCCTTAGACGATTTTATGAGCGCCCATAGTTTTTTGCTAATACTGATTAGAGATGCCTTCCCTTTTTGGGATTTTGCTCTATCATGTAGTAGCTTCCTCCTTCTATTGTATAGTTTGTTTATGGCTGGGGTCCACCAGACAGGATGCCTGCCTTTGGAGGATTGGGTCTTGGTTTTATTTGGGATTGCATGATCCATGCATTCCTGAAGGTGTTCATATAATGCGTTTATAAAGGATTCTGTGGTCTGGGCCATATTTTCCACAGGCCCGGGGGCTTTGAAGGATTCCACCTCGGTTTTGAGGAGTGTGAAATTTGCTTTAGAGAAGTTTTTCACGGTGGTTTTCTGAGCAGGGGATGGGGTCGGGATGTGAATATCCAGTGAGATTAGTTTATGGTCTGATCTTACCAGTGAGGGATACACTTCTGGTCTGGAGCATACAGCCCCCATGTTGGTGATGATCAGGTCCAGTATGTTTTCCCCTCTTGTGGGAGTGGTAACAAGTTGTTCCATAGCATTTGAGTTTATAAATTCTAGGAATCTTTGGGCTAGGGTGTTGGAGCTAGACTAATGATCCCAGTCTATGTTTGGGTAGCTGAAGTCACCCAATATAATGGTGTTTGGAGAGACCTTCATATTTTCCAGTGTTCTCAGGAAGGCTGAGTGGGGTTCCTGGGTTTGGGAGGGTGGTCTGTAGCAGGCTATAAACTGGAAGGCAGTTTTACCCACTGTTAGTTGCACATGGATAGTCTCTGATGCTTCGTGCTGTGCCACCAACCTGGAGGTGTGGGTATCATTGACGAATATTGATACTCCCCCTCCTTTTGTGGTTCATTCCAAGTTTTGGGGCCGAAAAGCATGGTATGAGGTATAACCTGGTAGTGCTGTGGTGCTCTCGGGTGCCTTGAACCAGGTTTCTGTTACTGCACAGATATCAATGTTCTCCATGCTAAGGAGAGTTTCGAGTGCGTGCATCTTGCACACAGAATTTAAGTTAGCAATTCTGGTCAAGAGAGAAGATAAATGCGTGTGTGCACGTGGGCTGTTAGGTTGAGAAATAAGGTAAGTGTGTGTGTGCTTGAGTGTGTATGTTTATGTAATTTAAACAATTTGTTTCTGTGTGAGAGAGAAAGTGTGTATGTGTGTGTGTGTCTGTGGGCAATTAATTTAATTAAACAATGAAATCCTGGAATGGTCCAGTGGCAGGGTATGCACAGCCAAGTTGTCATCTATGAAAAATTTAAAAGCTGAAATTTTACTTTGGGCCATGACACATTACTATGGAACGGTTGAGGTAAAATAAATATGTAAATTACCCCACTCTTCATGATTGAGCTGTGATGGTTACATCTATAGGATTTTAATTTTTAATGGCATGAAGCTAACTTCAAACTCAAAATTTAAAAGGTTTGAAATCTGATGATCAGATGTAAGCTGACCACTTCCTCCTTCAGCAAGCCTAGTAGGATTTGAAGGGCAAATTAGGACAAATGTAAATAAACTTTAAGAGCTTCTTCCCAGATATGTGTGACTTCTAACCTCAAGAAATGTACATAGCTCTAAACAGAAGTAGCAATAAAGCTCTTTTAATTAAACCAAATAAATTTCTTATAGCTGATAGACTGCAAACTAATTTTCTCATTGCTTACTACCCACATTTATGATGATGTGTTACAGATCCTGGGTCAATCTGGGAAAGCTGAGCAAAGGCAGATTTCAGAGTATGCATCTGGAGTTTCAGCTCCAAAAGCACCAACCTTAATCTATACCTTGGTCCTAGCTAGTCAAGATTTATTAGATAATTAAACAATATAATTGAAAGAGTAATTATTTTACTGGAATTATTGACAGAAAATCAGGTATTCAGCCTTAACTGTAAAGGATAAAAAACAGCTTTAATGTCATAAAAAAGCATCTGCTGGAGGTTATTCTCTTGATCTTTTTAGACAGACCCTTCATAAAATACCATATTATATAGAAATTAAACTTAAAAAGGAAAACATAGTTTTTTGACATGTAAAGCTAATTGGCAGGATGTGTTTTTTTATTATAAAGTACTAAAAAGTTTCTGCAATAAAAGATGTTTTACAAGCTTTATGGTTGATAAATTTTGCTTTAACCAGATACTTGGTATTGTTTAATGTTCTAATCCTTAGATATGTTCCCAAATTATAATTACAGGTGGCACTAGAGGGGAACACACTAGGGCATGTTTCCCCTTTGAAGGTGTGTGCCTCCCTGAGTACACCAGTGCCTGTAATACTGTAAGATTCTTGCCCAGCTGAGTGCACACAGGCACTGTTAACACTTTCCACCAAGTTATGCAATATGGATTTCTGCAAGTGTTCTCTACATCAGGTAGATACCAGGCTACAACTCCTACCACACTTTTCGGCCACAAAACTAAGACCAAAACACTAAAGGTGGAGGAGTGTCCATATTCACCAAGGGTATTCACACAATGCATCTGAAATTCTCCAGGTGCAACTAACACTAGGTAAGACTGCAATCCAAATTGTAGCTTGCTACAGATCCCCCACCATGCCCCAAGATTCTCACTACCCCTTTCTAAACATACTGGGAAATATTAAGATACAACCAAACACCCTAATACTGGGTGAAACACCCTAATACTGGGTGATTTCAACTACCCTGCCATTAACTGAGAAAACTACTTGGGTACCAACTCCTTTTCCCAACGGTTCTTGGAATTCATAAATTCCAACGCCCTGGATCAACTAATCCATTGTCCCACCAGGGGCTCCAGTATCCTAGACCTAGTCATTACTAACATGGGAGATAGATGCTCTACACCAGTGGTCACCCCCTCATTGGTCAGGTCTGATCATAAGTAAATTACCCTTGACATCCAAATCCCACCGCAACCCCCCAGTAAGGAAACCTCCTTAAAATACTTCTCCAAAGCCAACTTCATGCTACTAAAGTCAGAAGTGACAAACTTCATGACATCCATGCAGACGGGATCTGAAGGTTCAACTGCAGAATCCTACACTAAGGCACTGTACAAGCACATCCATTCATGCATGAATTATGCCATCTCAAATAGAACCGAGATGCTCTCCTCCAAAAAAAGGAAGCCAGTCTGGTGGTCCCCTGCTATAAACAAACTATACAACAGAAGGAAGAAACTGTTGCAGAAAAGAGAAAAATCCCAGGATGCAAAAAAACTCCCTCAACAGCCTCAGTAAGAAGCTGAGATCCCTCATAAAATCCTCAAAAGCTAGTTACGAAAATAAAATTGCCAAAGATTCCAAAGACAACCACAAGGCAATCTATAGTTATGTCAAGAATCCAAATGGCAATGCTCAGATCTGCTCTGAGTTACAACAGAATGGCATTAAATATACTGATCCCAATGATATTGCCAATATCTGGCAGATCAGTTTAGTGCCAACTTCACCCCCCTCTCACCCCCTAAAGGGCCCATCTCAATGCGAAAAGATTGCAAAAATTCCGGTAATCACGGCCACATAGGTAGAAACCGCATTCTCCAAAGCTAACAATACAGCATCCATGGACCCAGATGACATCCCAGGCTGTGTACTACATGAACTACAAAAAGAACTGGCACCTCACCTAAGTGTCATGTTTAATCATAGCCTCACCTCAGGCTTCGTGCCCACTGAGTGGCGCACAGCTACAATTATCCCACTCCACAAGGGGGGATCCACCTTGGATCCTGGGAACTACCATCCCATCAGTCTGACGAGCCTGATCTGCAAGGGCATGGAACGCATTATCATAGAACTTATAAATAAAGACATTGGCAACCTTCAAACACTGGACCCCACTCAGTTTGGATTTGTGAATGGCCGATCTTGTCTCCTGAAACCTGATTGGCTTCTTCGAATCAATCTCCAGAGTTGTGGACAAGGGTAAGGCGGTCCACACAGCCTATCTGGACCTTGCCAAGGCCTTCAACACCATACCCCACTCTGGAATCATAGATAAACTTACTAAGCTGGGCATAAATCCCTACATCACTTGATGGTTTACCAACTGGCTTACTGACAGAGCCCAGACTGTAAACGTAGCCGACTCCAAATCCAGCTCCAGACAAGTGACAAGTGGAGTACCTCAGGGTTCAGTCCTGGGACCACTCTTGTTTGGCATCTACTTCTCTGAAGTGCAGGCCAACACTAAGGGACTCTGGCTAACAAAGTTCGCAGATGACTGCAAACTGGGAACCATTATTGAATCCCCAAATGATGTGGAGATTCTACAAAAGGGCCTTACAGAAATAGATGACTGGTGCTGGAACCATGGGCTCAAGCTTAATGCCAAGAAATGTATAGTTATCCCCTTTGGAAAAAAAACATGTACCCATGAATTACCACATAAGTGGCAGTACACTAAACATCAAAAGTTTGATGAGAGACTTAGGGACACAGGTGGACAGTGGTCTCACCTTTGATAACCACATCACCACAACAGTCAGGAAATCCTTCTATGTGGCACACCTCATCACTAAGGGGTTTTCATCCAGAAAAAAGGAGGTCATTGTCCCACTGTACTCATCCCTCATTAGAGTCATTATAGAGTATAATGCCCCATTTGGTATGTACCTCACAAGACATCTGCAACAGCTGGAAAGGCCACAGAAATACCTCACTAAAAGAATCACAGGCCTAAAGCAGATGCCATATGCTGACCATCTAAAAAAACTCCAGCAATACTCTGTGGCATATCGTCTACTCAGAGGCAATCTCTGCTTAACATACAAGGCCATGTCAAACCCTGAGCTGTTGGTCATGCTCCACTTAAAGAAATTCCAATCCCTGAGAGCCACAAGCACCAGGGATCTAAACCTTGTCATCACAATGAACAAAACATGCTGGAGGGATAGGTTCCTGACCCAAAGACTTCCCATACTCTGGAATAGACTGCCCATACATGTCAAGCAGAGCGCCTCCTTGGCCCTCTTCAAAAGGAACCTTGATGATTGGATGGGAGATAGATACTTCGGGGGAGTCCTGCAGTACAATCCACAGACAGGTACAGAAACCTTCACAGTATGTGCCATGCTACACAACATAACCCTAAGGAAACAGCTGCAGCAGAATTAGCAATGGGAAGGGGCACACATCACACACCATCAATGCCAAGGTCACCACAGCCACAGACAGATGAGGAGGGAAAGGGGGCATCCACTAGCTGCTGTGCATGAAGGCAGACATAGGTGTGCTCTGTATACCCTTGCACTGGCTAAGAGACACCACCTAGGGGGCTAAAACCTTCCTCCTACTCACATACATATTGTAACATTGATAGTGGTCAACTCGTACAACCTTTACCTCCCCATGTACTGGCTGTGTACTGCTTGCATCAGACAGAGTCAATCCTAAACTAACACTGTGATGACTGCTGCATTTACAAGGTAAGTCCTGAATCTGGAGTATATTTTGGTAATATTATGGCATATCCTTGTATTTCAGCACTTGGTATATTTAGCAAGTAATAGGTAGAGTATATGTACAAAAATTACCTTAACATGAGACAGCAGAGAGTTATTTGACTTATATGTGTCCATTAGTACATAGTCAATATGAGGCATCAACAATTCACAGTCACACTTCTCAAATGTACTGATGATCACTACATGCCAGTAGTACATGCCATACAGTCATTTTTCTGAATTCCACAATTGTAACCCTAATCACATTATTGGTTGCGTTTTGGAAAAGGTTGAGGCACTTTTGGGGGAATTAGTGAATTTGGATGTTAAGTTATGTAAAAAGGAAACACTATATATTTTAAAGTTTAATACTTTGGAACCCTTAGGGTTAAATAAGGAATGTGACTGGAAGTATGTAATTTAATTTAACTTACTTGACTAATTGCAGTGGGTGTGATTTGTAAAGCTTAGGTGTATATAATCTTAATTTTTTTTTGTTATTTTACTCTGTGAAGGCTGTATAGCCAAGGCACTAAGTAATAAAAGGTTGGACTGTTCATTGTCTTGGTGGTTGTGTGAAAAATGACTTCAATTCTTTGCTGCAAATCTGTTTGCACGGCAAAGATTAATAAGGCATCCATCCTTTTTCTGCAGGTGCATTGGAGTGAGAATTGAAATCCAGACCTATGTAGAAATATCTCATGTGTGCTAACATTTTCAACTGTGTATGTTATAGATTGGTTTTCCTCATTTCAACTATTTCTCCCTTTTTTTCTGTATTTTTTTTTTTTTGGCCACTGTTTGCACGATACACCACTTAGCGAAAACACGGGAACCAGATAGAAAAGAATGTCAAGTTTGGCAGTGTTTATTTCATTTGCACTAAGCACCATACTCCACAAACAATGTCCAGAAAAGTAATAATAAAAAACTGACAGAGGAAAAACAATTTGCTAACAAATGAAGATGAGGTTAGATGTTAATGAAACATAACCTGTGAATTGTGTGCTGCTTACTTGCATTTCAAACCTTAACAGATGTACATGTAACACTCTGCAAGTCTAAACTGACACACACTTGATATAAACATTTACAGTTCACATCCATTAAACAGCAACACTGAGGGAGTGACTGCACTATTTTACATCTGCTACAGAGAGTCAAGAATTTGGGATTCAGCAATTCTAATGACTTCAGACCTCACTTGCATCTTCACCATACTGACATCCTGGAATCTACATCAGACGGCAACCATGTAGCTAGGGAAACTGAAAGGGAGCCATTTGGTTATATGTTTAACAGAAAAGAGAGGATATTATGTTGGGATATATCTGCATGGAGAAATACTGATTTTTAGATTATATGCCTCCATTTCATCAGCTACATATTGCATATGCTGACATGTAACTATGATTATACAACAGCCCCCCATTAAATATTCAAAAACGTGCACGCTGATTAGTCAGCATGCACGTCGCAAATCAAAGTTATAGTAATGGAAAAAGGTCCGGTCTCCCAGACTTTTTCCATTACTATAACTCTTTTTTTTTTACAGCAATGGAGAACGCAAGATCTCCGTTGCTTCACACAGCCTCGCTATGTTAAATGAGTTTAACATAGTGAGACAGCTTTAAAAAAGCAACAGAGATTCTCCGTTGCTTTTTTTAAAGCTGTCTCGCTATGTTAAACTCATTTAACATAGGGAAACAGTTTTTAAAAAGCAACGGAGATCTTGCTTTCTCCATTGCTTTTGCCCACAGCTCTGATGTACTGCGTAGGCATGCACAGTACATCAGAACTGCCGCAGAATACCAGACAGCTGTGGGCAGCAAGGAGGCATTATACAATGCCATTATTTAAGAAAAGTAATTATTTTTTTTCTTAAATGATGTCATTGTATAATAGCAATAACCCACTTCTGTGTGTGGGTAATGCTGGATTTACCCACGGTTGGCTTTGTTTGGCCACTCAGGCTTCGCCCTCGTGACCAAACCACACCAACTGTGGATAAATCCAGCATTACCCACACCCAGGTGTTGGTTATTGCTATAATATTCTGTTTAATGGTTTTTATATTGGTTCTGATTAGTGCACACTTTTACACTTTTATCTGTCTGCATTTATTACAAGTGTACTGTTCATTTGGGGGTGGGGGAGCAAAGCTGCATTTCTGTTATGGCACAAACAAGGATTATGTTGCTTTCATTACTCTCCTTCTGTTGACTCTAGCCTGTATCTAATGCTGTCACATGTTAAGGTCAATTCTGTACAAATCTCACACCTTTTACTTTTTATTCTGTCTGTGTAGACTCCTTTCTGAGGCTGTATTCCAAACATTTTAGAATTCACAGCAAACACCAATACAGAGTCTACACTGCTGCTTTATAGCTTGTACAATAGCTCCACTGTAGGGTCTTGGTTGATTAGCATGCAGTTTAGCTAACTGCGTGGAGACATGTGTGAATGGGCATACCTTCATTGAAGGTTGTGCGTCAGGGCTAGTAACTCAGCACGTAAAAATCAACTACCAATCATTAGCGGACTGGAGTTCCGCTGTGGCTACCCCTAACCGGGAAATGCCGAAAGACACAACATACAGTAGTTAACATGCCCAATGTTTACCTTGTATGGGTGGGGGGTGTACGCTGCTACACAGCACTTACTGAATAAAACTTTTTTGGGGCCATGTGCGCATTGCACAGCAATGCACACACACTGAAAAACAACAATGTATGCTTTTTTAATCCCCCTGCATGAGCTATTTGGCCCTTTTTGGGTGATATCTCATCTACAGTTTACTTCTAACCTCCCTTCTGAGAAATTTGTCTGAAAACAAGAAACTGTTGCTCCAGAGATTTGATGTGTTCCTGACCATGGTGTCATCTTCAAGAAGCGTAGAAATTAGAGTGTGCTGCTATATTTCTACATGTCACAGGAAAAGGAGCCCTGAATGTTTGCAATACAAATATATAAAATGAGAAACTTTTGTGAAAAAAAATGATGCATTCCTGACTGCAATGGAATCTTCAAGAAGCATGGAAAAGTACAGTGTTCTATATTCTACATGCCACAGGAGAAGCCCTGAATGTTTACGATACAAATATTAGGTTTTGGGGAAAAAGAATGCAATGTATGTGCATAGTTTTAAGTAATTTGAAACATCTACCCTCTGTTGGAATATGGCTGCACAACATGTGTTTTTTATAGTGTATCTTTTGGACAGTCTAAAGTAAATACTGACAAACTACATTCCATCTCTCATTATTTGGGTGATTGTATTTTATACATGTGTATTTTGTACACATTGTACAAGTGCAGAACGGATTAACTTACGTGACTACAGAAAATATTATTAAGCAGTTTTTGTTGTCGCCTCACAGTAAGACATCCTGTTCAATTCTCAGCTAGAGCGTCTTCTGTGTGGAGACATGCATGAATGGGCGTACCTTTGTTGAAGGTTGTGCGTCAGGGCTGGCAACTTGACATGTAAAAATCTACTGCCAATCATTAGCGGACCGGAGTTCCACTGTGGCGACCCCTAACCGGGAAAAGCCGAAAGACACAACAACAACAACAAAGCATGTTATATTAAGATGCTAATTGTCAACTGATAACTTTTCCAGCTGGTATGCAAAGCCATTTTGCTTATGTAGTTTATACAGATGCATGTTTTTACACTGACAGCAGTTTTGGTGAATGGAAATAGATGAAGAGCTGTTTGGCAAAACTACTTTCATCAAACCGGAGATACATTTCTTTTTGCAGAGAGGCAGGCCCTCCTGCACCATCTTTGCGGGGCAACACCCCCTACATCCCGTGAACTTATATATGCCTACTCAGAGGTTGCACAACAGTTAAGAAAGATGAAAACTCCACTGCTAATGTAAGTAGGTTTAAGGAATGGCTCTCAAGTTATTTACCTTTGCCAAAACTATGTTCACTGACTTGACAGAAGCACTAGCTATATATTCCTCTTCTGACCTTTGTTACATAATCAAATTAAGTTCAATGGAATATTTATGATA
This sequence comes from Protopterus annectens, assembly GCF_019279795.1. NCBI lineage: Eukaryota > Metazoa > Chordata > Ceratodontiformes > Protopteridae > Protopterus > Protopterus annectens. Next base: position 1,114,383,216 of record NC_056726.1, read on the forward strand.
ACTATTAGAGTAAATGTAATTTAAAATGTATTTGAAGTCACAGCCACATAAGCTCCTCTATTTGCAAAGGCACTTTGGATTATAGGATAATAATTTGTGGACTAACACACAAGATTTCTCATTTTCAGACATTTTATTTTTGTGTGTATGGATTTGTGGGCCTTTGTTTTAGATTTAGAGTTCGAAGTTACCTCAACATGGATGAAAACATATCTCTTAAGTGTTATCACTAAAAATAAAGGAATCTTATTGATCTAGGACTACTTTTCAAGAAGAAATATGAACTCAGTGGCAGAACCATGGCCTTAAGCTCAATGTCAAAAAATGTGTCATCATCCCATTTGGGAAAAACCCAGTTCCCATGAATTACCACATCAATGGTAGTCCACTGAACACAGAAGGCATTATAAGAGATCTGGGAACACAAGTTGACAGCAACCTCTCTTTTAACCACCACACTGCCACTGTGGTTTGAAAGTCCTTCTATGTGGCACATCTCATTACTAAGGGTTTTGCATCCAGGAAGAAAGAGGTCATTGTCTCCCTCTGCACTTCCCTCATTAGGCCAACCATCAAGTACAATGCCTTGTTTGGCATGTACCTCACTAGACACCTGCAACAACTGGAGAGGCAGCAAAAGTACCTCACAAATAGAATCCTAGGCCTTAAACACTTGTCCTACATGGACAGACTCAAAATACTCCAACTATTCTCTGTCTCATATCACCTACTTAGAGGCATTCCCTGCTTGACTTACAAAGCCATGTCTTACCCAACTATGTTAGAAATGCTACATCTAAAGAAATCCCAATCCCTCCACACCACATGCTTCAGAGACCTCAATCTCATTACCACAATCAACAGAATGTGCTGGAGGGACAGGTTCATAACCCAGAGACTGTCCATGCTATGGAATAGACTTTCCATACATGTCAACAGAGCACATCACTGGCCGAGAAATCTTGATGAGCGGTTGGGAAATAGAAAATTCACCCTGGTGATCACTTCAGTGGCTCTACTCAACAGAGGCACTGGAAACTAAGGTCAGGTGGCACAATGCCAGCGTAATCCTATGGGCTAGGCTTGCAAAGACTCCAGAGCCATTAGCCTAGTACACACAATGAACCTATGAACATAATTTCAGTATTATGCATCCTCAGGTAAAATCATGAAGTGTTCTTTGAGAGACAAAGACATTTAGAAGAATGAGAATGACCCATTGAAGTGATTTGGGGTCATTGCTAAGATTTCTATAGCATTTAGAAGAGCAGAAATGAAAACAAAATTGCAAATATATTTCTGAAAGACTTTGTAATGGCTTAGAAGATGCACTCATTATTTTTTACTGACACCTGCTGCCTGACCTTTATTACTACATCCCTATTTTATACATTTATTTTCTTTATAGTGATATTAAGCCATACTGAAAAAATATACTGTATATGCATAACTCTCTTTCTCCCTTTTTTTCTTGTATGTATATATATTTTTTGGTTTGTGTGATCATTCATCCTGGTTGGGTTAGTAACAGCAGGATTAAATGCTCATTGCATAAGTGCATAAGAAAGAACATTTTATGGCCATATTTTATTTTTCATTAAATCTAGAAATACCTTTTCATTTAGAATTATTATAGTGAAAAAAGACTATTTAACCTGTTCCAAAAGTGTGTTTAAGAGTGTAATTTATTTCTTATTCTGAATTTAGCTTTTACATTATGTCAAGAATGTACATTTCAAAAGTGCAAATGGAGAAGAATTATTTTTTGATATCAATGGAGACCCTAAGTTAATTTTTGAAATAATGAATCAACAGATTTTTCCAAATGGCACTATGAGGTGTGTTTCTGTTGGAACTATTGACTTTCGTACTCCAGACAGCAAAGGAATTAGCATCAGTGACAGTTTAATAATGTGGAAAGGAGGATATGGCCAGGTTTGTTTTATGTTGCTTTCTGTTTATCTTCGATTTCTGAGAGTTCACCATTTTTTATGAGTTAAAGCAACACCATGTAAAAGTAATAACACGCAGTCTCTCAGATCATCAGTGCTACTAACAGGAAGTCATACATTGTGGTTTTAGTGAATTTTAAAATATATGTGTTATAGCAAGTCTGGAATGTATGAAAAAAGGAGAAGTTGAACAGTACCACTGTACATGGTATCTAGAAGCACCACTGTGAGTGTTTATATGTGGACAGTTGATGTTTCAATGAGTTATACTGTAACCATAAAGTAACCCACATGACCACAAATTTATGAACATGAAACACCCTTGACTACTAACAGTGTCTATATGAAGTATAGTGATAAAAGCCTTAGAAAAGTCCATCATGATAAGTCCACAATGACCACATTCCTTAGGACAATGAAACCATAAAGCCTTGATTATGTAAATTAATCAGTATTTATTGTCCATAACACACTAGAATTTACTTCGTTTTTAGCCTTTGTTTGAATTATCCATCATGATAAGCTCAACAGGAACTCTTCTGTAACACTAATAACACTATCACAGATCCCAAATTATTAAGTAGCTCAAAAACTTTTATAAGTAAAAGTGTTCTGACTAAATGTAATTAGTCTGTAATCCCATTATTTTGTGGTGTAGGCAAAATGAGTAGTTTTACAATAAGAATTTTAAACATGTTTCAGTAACAAACATGATGCTAATAGATGTGTAGTCAATATCTGTTGCATTCAGAATTGATGCAACAGTAGTCATTTTTCAAATAGGGTATGGATAGCTTGGTTGTAAACTCCACTGTAAAAAAAATGAAGAGTAGCTTAGACATGAGAATACTTTCTTCATGAATATCTTAAGAATGGATACCTTTAAAAATGCAATCAGTAACCCTCCTTTTATTTAAGCTTATTTTCAGAATTGCATTAAATATGTCATCCCACTGAAATTTTGGGATAACCACTAATATCCATTAAAATGCTAACAGTTGTATATTGTCTATTGTCTATTTAAAATTTTGTTTATGCTGAAGGTGTTACCGAAAAAAATTGTGATATTTCTCGGTCATTTCTCTTGGCCATCTGTCAGCAAACTATTAATGCGTTTACTGGGTGTTACATCACATCAGATGCTTAATGACAGACACAATCCCTGGGATTCAAAAAGCTTTTATTCCATGCAGGAATAGTGCAGCAGCTCCTGCATGGAATATGGCTGCCGTGCAATCCAGTAAACAAGCCTGGGGATGTGCACAAGCCTGCTAACACTATTCTGCCATGGACATGACTAGACTGTGCTAATGACCTCATTTGTTGGTTAAAACCATGAAAATTAGGTCAATGGCAATCCAGTAAGTAGGCAGGCATGTGTGGCAGAATAGTGTAGCTTGGAGAAATGTATTCGGCTACTAGCCGAATATATTTCTGCAAAAATCAAAACGGAGGCATGACAGCTTAAAATAAAGCATGTATTATAATCCTTAGGCATGCCAATGGCCAAATATATGGCATGGAAAAGTGTTGCAAAATTATAAAAATAAAACTATATGTTTTGGGCCAATCTTGGCCATTTAAGCATAGGGCAGCAGCAGCATGCAAATGGGATTGTGTCGGAATGTGAAAAGGCAATTTTAAGTTGAATTTGCATTTTGCCATTATAGTCTATGGCATGCAGAATCTAAACCATAGCAGGGAACAGTGGGGCTAAGGGGAAAAGCTGTGGTGAAGTGCTGTAACTAGGGACTAAAGCAGTGGGGTATGCTAATGAGGGGAAATTTACTGAATCACAAAAAGGAGACAAGTGCCAAACTGTATCTAACCATGTAGGAGCTGTAAGGAAGTGGTGTAAGCAGGAGAAACAGCTGATATGAAAACGGGATGTGTCATGCTTGGTGTAAGCACATTGGAGCTTCATGGCTCCCAGTTGAGCTTAGCTAAGCACAGCTAAGCAAGGGTGTGTGTCTCAGGCTGTATTGACTTATTCCATGAAATGAATGCAGCCCAGCTTAGCTTAAAGCTTATCCCGTTGCAACAGATAGAAAAATTACAGCATACAAGTTTCTATAAGCTGATATAAAGGGTGTTTTCTGGAAGTGCGAATGTGGTACATAATACCTGATCATTTATAAACGAAAAAGCAAATAATATGCAACGTTTTATTTTTAATGTAAGATGACAGCATGTTCTTTTAAGTGTATATGATGGCAACTATTATGTGAGGCAGTGACTTTTTTGTATATTTTTGCTATATATTGCATCACCACCTGGTGTAATTTTCAACACTATACAAGCACAGGAGAGTGTTTTTTGAGAGATAAAGCAATGCATGATTTCAAGTTTAATATATAACAAGTTCAAAATAATGTTTAAAATTTGGAATTCTGTTTGGCTAAAATACACAACTACTGTTTGTTAGATTTGTTTTATGTCTAGAGTTTAATATTAAACCATATTTATTGTTGGACTTACTTTTATTTGGTTAGTGGGGAGGTTGGCATAATGGTTAAGGTGTTTGCCTTACAGACACAAGGTACGGGGTTTGATTCTCACAGAAGGTAATTGGCTAGGCTTAAAATGACCCATAAGGGCAATTAGCCTAGTACTAATCTGTGAACCTGAACCTATGAAGAGCATGTTCAGGGGAGGGTAATTTCTGCTTCAAAGTGTTTACTTTAGCTAAACGGGTTATGTGGTGCACACTGGGTCAAAAACAAAACAAAACAAAAAAAAAACCCGGAAATAACAGGACTGTTTACATTTGGGCACCAGGTTTGAGCAGCATGCCTCGGGGCTTAAAAGGGGTGGAAATGGGAAGGGAAAAAAGAAAAAAAGCAAATAGCAGAATAAAAGCAATCAAGTACTAATAAAATAGCAAACAGGTAGAATGTATCATAGCAGCCAATCATACAGGCAGCATCTGTAGCACAACAGTATAGGGTCATAGGTTCATAGGTGTGTACTAGGCTAATGGCCCAGGAGCCTTTACAAGCCTAGCCCATAAGATTACCCTGGCATCGTGGCACCCAACATTAGTTCCCAGTGCCTCTGTCGAGTAGAGCCACTGGAGTGTTCCCCGTGGTGAATTTTCTATTTCCCATCCACTCATCAAGATTTCTCTTGAACAGGGCCAGTGAGGTGCTCTGTTTGAAATGTATGGGAAGTCTATTCCATAGCACATGCAGTCTCTGGGTTATGAACCTGTCTCTCTAGCATGTTCGGTTGATTGAGGTAATAAGGTTGAGGTCTCTGGAGCATGTGGTGTGGAAGGCTGGGATTTCTTTAGATGTAGTATTTCTAACAGGGCTGGGTCAGACATGGCTTTGTAAGTCAAGCAGAGATCCCCTCTAAGTAGGCGATATGAGAAAGAGAATAGTTGGAGTTTTTTGAGTCTGTCCATACAGGACAACTGTTTAAGGCCTAAGATCATCTTTGTGAGTTACTTTTGTGACCTGTCCAGTAGTTGCAGGTATCAAGTGAGGTTCACACCAAATGGAGCATTGTGCTCGATAATTGACCAAATTAGGGAAGAGTAGAGGGAGACAATGACCTCTTTCTTCCTGGATGCAAAACCCATAGTAATGAGATGTGCCACATAGAAGGACTTTCTGACCACAGTGGCAATGTGGTGGTCAAAAGAGAGGTTGCTGTCAACCTGTGTTCCCAGATCTTTTATAATGCTGTCTGTGTTCAGTGGACTACCATAAATGTGGTAATTCATGGGAACCAAGTTTTTCCCAAAAGGGATGATGACAGATTTTTTGGCATTGAGCTTAAGGCCATGGTTCTCGCACCAGTCATTGGTCTCAGTGAGGCCTTTCTGCAGGACGTTAACATCACTTGGGGACTTAATTATAGATCCCAACTTACAATTGTCTGTGAACTTCATCAGCCACAGTCCCTTCATGTTGGTTTGGACTTCAGAGAAGTAGATGCTAAACGGCAGAGGACCCAGGACCAAACCCTTTGGGACCCCATTCATGACTGGTCAGCAGTCTGACTTGGAGTCAGCTACTTTCATACTGTGGGTTCTATGTGTGAGCCAGTTTGCAACCTACCTAGTGATATAGTGGTTGATGCCTAGCTTAGTGAGTATTTTGATGATTCCTGAGTGGGGAATGGTATCAAATACCTTGGCCTGATTAAGATGGGCTGTATGAACCATCCTGCCATCATCCACCGCTCTGGTGACTGACTCAAAGAAATCGACCAGTTTGAGCAGGCATGATCTACCCTTCACAAAACCAATCTGTGTGTGATCCAGAGTTTGAAAATTCTCTATATCCTTGTTTATTAGGTTCATGATGATGTGTTCCATAGCTTTGCATATCAGACTCATCAGGCTAATGGGGCGATAGTTCCCAGGGTTTGTAGTCACTCCTCCTTTGTGGAGAGGGATGACTGTAGCAGTGTGCAATTCAGTAGGGACAAAGCCTGGGGTGAGGCTGTGATTGAACAGGGCACACAGGTGAAGTGTCAGTTCACTCTGTAGTTCATGTAGAACACAGCCAGGGATATTGTCAGGTCCCATAGATGCTGTATTCATGGCCTTAGACAGTGCTGTTTTTAACTTGTGCAGCAGTAATACTGGGTGCCTGGCAATCTACTGGTATTGTGATTGGTCCTTCTGGGGGGAGAGGGACAAAGTTAGCACTGAATCTGTCATCCAGTATATTGGCAATATCTGTTGGCTTGGTATAGGAGGTACCATTGTACAGTAGCTCAGAGCAAATCTGGGTATTGCTGTGGATATTCTTTACATAACTATAGAAGGCCTTGTGGTTCTCTTTACTATTTGCTGCAATTCTGTTTTCATAGCTAGCTTTAAAGGATTTGATGAGGGATCTCAACTTTTTGTTGAGGCTGATAATGTAACAGTATGGAATAAATAAGATAGGTGGGCCTTCTAATCCTTTGATACCATTCCCTACTCAGGAATCATAGACAAACACACTCAGCTAGGCGTCAACCCCTATATCACTAGGTGGGTTGCAAATTGGCTCACAGATTGAACTCACAATGTGAAAGAAGTGAAGTCCATGTCAGACTGCTGACTAGTCATGAGTTGAGTACCACAGGGTCTGCTCCTGGGTCTCCTCATGTTCGGTATCTATGCCTCTGAAGTCCAGCCCAACATGAAGGGACTCTGGCTGACAATGTTTTAGATGACTGCAAGGTGGGTGCTATTATTACCTCCCCAAGTGATGTTGACATCCTGCAGAAAGGCCTCACTGCGACCTACAACTGTTGTCAGAACCCTGGACTTAAGCTGAATGCCAGAAAATGTGTCATCATCCCTTTCGGGAACAACTTGGTTCCCATTAATCACCACATCGATGGTAGTCCCTTGAACATAAGAGAACTGTGAACACAGGTTGACAGCAACCTCTGTGTTGACCACCACAGTGCCACTGTGGTCAGGAAGTCCTTCAGTGTAGCACATCTTATTACTTAGGGTGTTGCATCCTAGAAGAAAGCAGTCATAGTCTCCCTGTACTCTTGCTTCATTAAGCCAATCATTGAGTACAACGGTCCATTTGGCATGTACCTCACTAGACACCTGCAACACCTGGAGAGGTTGCAAAAACACCTCACAAAGAGGATCCTTGGCCTTAAACACTTGTCCTATATAGACAGACTCCAATAACTCCAACTATTCTGTGTCTCATATTGGCTCCTTAGAGGCGATCGCTGCTTGAATTACAAAGCCATGTCTGTCCCAGCTCTGTTAGGCATGCTACATCTAAAAAAACCCAATCCATCCGCATGACATGCCCAGAGACCTCAACCACATTTCCACAATCAATAGACCATGCTGGAGGGACAGTTTCATAACCCAGAGACTGACCACACTATGGAATAGACTTCACATACATGTCAAGCAGAGCACCTCACTGGCTCTCTGTGAGAGAAATCAGGATGAGTGGATGGGCAATTGAAATTTCACCCTGGGGATCACTCCAGTGGCTA